>NC_087211.1:70640375-70662875 GCF_015104395.2 Macrobrachium nipponense | reverse complement strand
AGGTTAAGATACAGGATAAAGAGTATATTTATCTTTGTAGGTTAATGGAATTTATGTCCACAGACCACTTCTCTCTCTCTCTCTCTCTCTCTCTCTCTCTCTCTCTCTCTCTCTCTCTCTCTACGAGAATGTTCATATATTCAAAAGTAGGCAACAGATTTGATATCTCTCTCTCTCTCTCTCTCTCTCTCTCTCTCTCTCTCTCTCTCTCTCTCTCTCTCCAATTAAATCCATGTGTTCAAAAGAGGGTAATTTAGACTGGATTTAGAATTCAGGTTAATTCGTGAAGGACTTCTTTGCTTCGACGCCATTTTGGGTCAATTATCCTCCTTAGGATGATGAATGATAACAGCCACGGATCAAGAGGATGTTTATTAATGCTAAGTTTGATTATGCAACGTGAAAACGAAATGTGGGATTTTCACTTCAGTCCAAGACTAGATTTATCCCCGGGTTTTTACCCTCAGCTTAATTATTGTCCTTCCTTTTATTCTCATTTCCCAATATGTTATTTGTTATTAGACTCTTGGCTACCATTCGAGTTTTATTTTTTTTTTTATTTCTTTTATTGTCAAACTGATTCTCAGAGCAGACTCTTACTCTTACTCCATTGCTCTCGTAATCCTTGGCATTAAGATTTGTCTTAACCTACTTCCACAAAGTTTTATTGGTCTCTCTCTCTCTCTCTCTCTCTCTCTCTCTCTCTCTCTCTCTCTCTCTCTCTCTCTCTCTCTCTCTCTCTCTCTCTCTCAGCAGGTTAACATAATAGGTCTCTCTCTCTCTCTCTCTCTCTCTCTCTCTCTCTCTCTCTCTCTCTCTCTCTCTCTCTCTCCGATACTTAGCCACATCCCTCTCTCTCTTACTCTCCTTAAAGACATAATTTTTGCAAATCTCTCTCTCTCTCTCTCTCTCTCTCTCTCTCTCTCTCTCTCTCTCTCTCTCTCTCTTTCTGTAAAGAATGCTCTGTCTAAACGGTCGGAAAGGTTGAGCATTGCAATCCCGTTTCGTGATCAGGAATTTTACAAGGTTGTCCAACTTATGCAGAGCGAGACGTATCCGCAATATAAGGCCAGTAAGTTGCTCTGTCACTCAGACCTTATCAGTTTTCAGTTGAGTTTTCTCTCTTTTAACGCAGTAGAATTGAGCATCATTCGCACTTCTTTTTACACGCTTGATTTTCCTGAATTTCGATGGGTTAAAATGGGTTTACCTTACTTTTGCGTCTATCTTATTCAGTTATTATTAAGATCTCGTAATCAAATGAGCCACTAAAAAAGTTAAAAAAAATGAGAATTGAGGAGGGATCTAGAAAATTGTCTTCTTATGTATGTATATAAGTATATATATATATATATATATATATATATATATATATATATATATATATATATATATATATATATATATATATATTTATATATATATTTATATATATGTGTGTTTGTGTGTGTGTGTGTGTGGGTGTGTTTACACGCTTACGTCAGTGTGGATATTGCAACCTTTCAAACTGATGTCATTATATTATTATTATTATTATTGAGAAAAAAAACCAGCAACCTTGCTGTACATTTTTGATCATTGTGGATATTTCAACACGCTACTGATATTATTATTATTATTATTATTATTATTATTATTATTATTATTATTATTATTATTATTATTAATTCAAAAATACTCATAGTAGCAAGAGTCTTAAAATGGAGAAACAAATCTACAGTCATGTAATTGTACATATATTTAAAGATAAAACTATTGATAGCCTTCGGCAATCTGTTCGGTTACCCTTTTCCCGAATTCTTTCTGTACAGCTTTGTCTTTAAATGTATATATATACATAACAGTGGAGTTGTTTCTCCATCATTATTATTATATTGTTATTATTAGTATTAAAAAGCAGCAGCCCTCTTATGCAGCTTCAGTTTCTCTTCGAAAAGGCGAACTAATCCTCTATAACGGCAAGGTGGGCATTGCTTCCGTCGTGCTTTCAACAGATCCTGCGCCCGCTGGTGCGCCAACTCGTCTGACCTTAAATCTATGGCGAGATCGATCGGTGTGCTTTTCCCCGGCTCTGTGGATTACTGATATTTGTGGATTGATATTTGATGCTTCGTGTTATCTTTCAGGGAAAGGTTAATTTTTTCACGTGGTTAAAAATTTGTTCTGAATAAGGATGTCCCTTATTTAGTATAATGAAAAGTAAGTAATTCTAAGATGAAATTGATCTCTTGACTATTTTTTGTCTTTTTTTTATAATGAAAGGATAGTTTTTATAGTTAAGTAGGAATTACAAGGTAAGGAAGCACAAAATATATAGTTACTTATATAAAGTGATATCCGTGTAATGGCAAGAATGTATGAAAGCCACTGAAATATAGTGATATATCTAGAGACAATAAAATAAACAATTATTGTACACATATATTATATTTATACATACATTACACATATACTCATATTTATATATATATATATATATATATTATATATATATATATATATTTACATCATTACAAGATATACTCATATATATATATATTATATATATATATATATATATATAATATTTACATACATTACACATATATACTCATATATATATATATATATATATATATATATATATATATATATATATATATATATATATATATATATATCAGTCATTGAAATTTTTGTAAGGAATTTAAAAACGGATAAGCCTTGGTTTTTTTTATATTCAGAGTTGGAACTTGTCTTGCATTTATTGAATTATCAAAAGTTTAGGATGTAGTAATTGTCTGTTGTGTCATATTATTTTTTATTATTCCAGGAATTTGTGATTACTGTAAGATTTTGTTTTGCAAAAAAAAAAAAAGATAGACTATTAACCGGTGTCTGGTTCAGTTTTTTAAAACCAGTTTGTGTGAACTGAACGTTTTTGTGATTTACCTGTTATTATAGAGTTTAAGTAATTTAATTTCGAATGATTCTCATTAAAGTCAGGTTGGCCGAGCTGTCTAAGGCGCCGGAATTAAGCTCTGGTACTCGAAAGAGTGCGTGGGTTTGCACTCCACACCTGACATCAAAGTTTTGACCCCGAGCTGGGTCATGCATAAATCAAAGGGTCTGGTTTAAATGAACGCAGTACCCACTTTCTAAAAAAACTGACACAAGGACATCAAAGGGACATACGTCTTCCCCTTTCCTTGAACGAAACGTAACTGGGCATCTCTCAAGGGGACGCCTTCGGCTTTCTCCTCAGTTCCTCAAGGTTCTCAAGGTCTTTCTCTCCTGGACGGGGTTGGCTCTGGCACTTCTCCTTAGGCCTATCAGCCAATCGGTGCCAGGAAAAGGTAACGCCGAATCTTATCTAACTTTTTGGGGGGTTTCTAGGGGGAGGACCCTTTTCCTCCACTGCTGAGAGAAGATATCGGTTGGCCCTCGGATCATGGCTGCCTACGGCAGCTAAGGACTTCAGGACATGCTGGCAAGCCCTCGAGAAGGGATTGTGTATATACATACACACACACACACGCACGCATATATATATGTATATTATATATATATATATATATACATATATATATATTTTAAAATATATATATATATATATATATATATATATATATATATATATATATATATATATATATATATGACTTTTTCATTGTTAACCAGATTTTTTTATATTGCTTCATATTTTCTAATTATTTTCTTCTCTTCATTGTTCAGGTTCCTAATAGACAGTCAGTGTCTATTAGTAAACCTAAGCAATGAAGTGAAGAAAATTATTAGAAAATATGAAGCAATATAAAAAAAAAAGCAGGTTAACAATTAAAAGCCATTCTATTCAATGAATGTTTGCATCCGTGAAATATTGTGCCCAAATAAATATATATATATATATATATATATATATATATATATATATATATATATATATATATATATATATATATATATATATATATATATATATATATATATATATATATATATATATATATATATATATGCTCTTCCACTTTTTACTACAACGGTAAAGAGATGATGCTCAAGGTTGAATTCTACCCTTCACTCCATTATCGAAAGTCATAATGGTACATAACAGTATACCCTACCAATGCGCGTCCCAAGGACAACAATATATGAGCATCTCATTTAATTAACGGATACTCAAACGAGTATAATTCACTGAATTAGTGTATTGAATACATCATCGATTGCTGTTGAATTTTAACATTGTCACAAACATTCGGTAATGATGATTTCTCTTCCTGATTTGAAGTGGAGGTTTTCACATGATTTGAGATGTTAGCTGTCGTGACTGGTGGTATTATTATATAATCACAAATCGGCAATAGGAGATATCTCTTTCTTCTGCATGGCTTCATTATTTAATTAATTGCCCTGATTTGAAGTGGAGAATTTTTGCTTTGTTTACGATGAGACATCTATTAACACTTCCTTCAGGACTAACCCGTTTTGGACAGCAAAGTCCGTTTAGTTCGCTTTAAATGTTAACTAGTATCAAAGTCGAATTATGTTTATTTTTATTCTCTTTATTTTACTGTTTGTTTGTCGTCAATTTCTTTCTATGTCCATTTAGTTCTCTTCACTTTACAGGTTATCTAGTATCAAAGTCGAATGTTGTTTATTTTTATTCCCTTTAGTTTATTATGTTGTTTGTCATCAGTCTCTTTGTTGCCCTTTCTTCTTTTTCACCTATGGGTATTCTATTATTCTTTTTAGTTTACTGTTTGTTTATCACTAGTCTCTTTGTTCCCTTTCCTTCGTTTCCACTTATGGGCATTCTGTTCTTTAAAAGCCTGCAGTGCAACTTTTGTTTATCATCAACCTCTTTCATGTCTATCTTTTTTTTTTTTTTTTTTTTTTTTTTTTTTTTGTCGTATGGGCATTCTATTCTTTAGCAGCCGGCAGGCGAAGTCAAGGACCATAGTTGAACCATAACTATGTATATAATAAGAAGAAAAACCTGGAAATCGGACGAGCCGTAGCGTGAGAATCCCGACCAAAAAGGACTAATGATACGGATCTGCATAGGCTGAAAAAAAAAGAAAAAAAAAATATTCCGTGTGAAACCACGGAATAGGACGCCCGGCCGAGACCTTGGAAGAAGGAAGAGAGAGAGAGAGAGAGAGAGAGAGAGAGAGAGAGAGAGAATTCGCGAAATGCGCAATGCCTAGAATCTCGCCTGAAACTAAACAAAGTATCACCTTTATCGGCTGGCTATGCAAAGGTATTAGGGGGCGTGTTCTGTCAGTCGTGATTAGCAGGGCCGTATTTTTCTTAAAACGGAGCGCGTTCTGGCCATCGTGTTTTCCCGTGGCCTGATCTTTCGTGTGGTAGTGAAGGTGATTACCTTCTGTGACTACGCGAGTTTACACACTCACGTACACACATGCATAACTGTACGCACATATATATGTATCTATATTATACACACACACAAATATATATATTATATATATATCTATTATATATATATATATATAATATATATATATATATTTATATACACACACACATACACACACACACACACACACACATATACTATATATATATATATATATATATATATATATATATATATATATTATATATATATAATTGTGTGTGCGTGTGTGTGATTTTCATGCTGTAAGGATGAACAAAGCTATATGTAAGGACACTTATAAAGTAAGTGTACTTATAAGCAGAAGTAGCCTGTACGTGGTATGTACACAAGAAGTTAAAACAGACTTGGAAATACACACAAAAGAAAAAGGGTACTTAGAATTGCTGTAAAAAAAAAAAAAAAAAAAAAAAAAAACCGCCTATCGGCAAAATCATGTTCGTAAGTACGAACTTGCTTTTTACACGGAAATGTACTTAACAGTTCGTCAACAATTTCATATTTTAGACACGATTTCAGAGTTGAAATGTGAGGAATATACTAGTACGGTAATAAGTATTATCAATATATATATATGGTATATATATATATATATATATATATGTATATATATATATATATATATATATATATATATATATATATATATATGATATAGTATCTATTCGATCTTATTTTATCCTCTATCCGCCTGTTTTTCAAGTCCATTTATAATACACCTATATATAAATAAGTTACCGCCTTTTCTGTAAATTTTCTCATTCATCGTACCTGAGGAGGGAGAACGTAGTCTCTGAAATATAGTATTTTCTCTCTATATTTTGGCGTATGGACTCCTTTTATTATATTATTATTTATTTATTATTATTATTTTATTATTGCAATTATTATTATTTAATATATATATATATACTATAATATCATAGTATATATTATGTAATATATATAAATATTGTGTACATTCAAAGGTGGTGGTTTTTGTTTGCGATGTGAATAACTGAACCTAATGCAGTGTCTAGAGACTCTAGACCACAGTCCCATGAATGACAAGCGAATGATAAGCCTGTCTCGTTTTTCTGCCTATTTCATCTCAATTATACATTATATACTTATGCATACGTAAGTATTATACACCGATGTAACAGCGCATCTTTGTAGTATTATTGTTATTATTATTATTGTCAAATACATCATGTGACAGACGCACCTGTCAGCATCAGTGGATCGGACCAGGTGAGTCTAGGCATTGCATGCCCCAAGGGCACCGTCTTATGATGGCCTTCCGCCCATGACGTGCCCGGCTGAACCTGCAAATACCCGGAGGGCTTGAATCATCTTGTTCCACTCCTTCCCCCTGCCCCACCCCGCCCCATGCCACCTTCCCTTTCCACCCCACATATTTTAACCCCGGCAGTTGTGTGTGTGTGTGTTTCTCCGTCGGTCTCCATGTGTGAAGATTCTCTCATTCCATATCTCTGGCCGTGTTTCTTTGTGTCGTTGCACGTATCCTGGTTTTAGAAGACGTTCGGAGGGAACTCTGTCTTTCTCTGTTTCATTCCATTCATCGCATTTGGTTTGTTTCGATCTGTGGTCGCTGTTTATTTGTTGTTTCACATCATATCTCGTCGTTTTGTTTGTTTCGTTATGTGTTCCCTTTTCCCATTCATTTCTTTGTTTCGTGTTATCGTACCCATAATATTCCTTTTATTTGCACGCAGTTATTTCGCTTTTGTTTTGTCTGAAACTTTTTATTTTTACATTCCATGTGTCCACATATGTTCGTTTTGTTAGGCGGTTCCGTCTTCGTTTCATTCCAGGTTCCATAACTTCTTTCTTTGTTTCAGTTCGTGTTTCTTTATTTTTCTCTTTGTTTCATTCTGTTCCCGCAATTTTCTTCTGAGTTCCGCACTTCTTTACCCTTTTTCTTGGTTTCCTTACGAGTTCCTTAACTTTCTTTGTTCATCTCTACATCCCTTTCATACCTCCGTTTCGTTCCATTCTTTGTTTGCTGTCCTGTGATTCCTCTGTTTCCTTAAGTTTTATTCAAAGTTTCGCAGCTGAACCTACGATCTTTTTAGATTCGTGTTATTTCCTTTGCTCTTTTTTTTTTATTGAGGTTGTTTCCTTTGCTCTTTTTTTTATTGAGGTTGTTTCCTTTGCTCTTTTTTTTATTAAGGTAGTTTCCTTTGCTCTTTTTTATTGAGGTTATTTCCTTTGCTCTTTTTTTTTGAGGTCGTTTCCTTTGCTCTTTTTTTTATTGAGGTGTTTCCTTTGCTCTTTTTTCATGTTGTTTTCTTTACTCTTTTTTATTCATATTGTTTTGTTTTATTTACTCTTTTTTACGTATGTTTTCTTTGCTATTTCTTATTCATGCTGTTTTCTCTACTTTTTTTTATTCATGTTTTCTTTACTCTTCTTTATTCCTGTTGTTTTCTTGACTATTTTTTATTCATGATGCTTTCTTTTCTCTTTTTTTATTCATGTTTTCTTTACTCTTTTTATTCATTTTGTTTCCTTTGCTCTTTTGTATTATGGACTTTTCTTTGGCACAAACTCGTCACAGATAATGAAGACGATCGATTTCTCGATTCTCCTTGATATTGTCAAATGCTCTTCGTTCGTATTTATTTTAGCGACACTCAAGTATCTTTTGTTTATGTTTTGTTGTTGTCGTTCTCAGCGCGTTTCTATACCAACGGAAGATCGGTAAGGACATCAAACAAAAAGACATTCCTTCGAGAAACGTTATATATATATATATATACAAGAAATAAAGAAATGGCCGAGACACTGACATGTCTCTTTGTATAGTGAAGATTGCATGACAAGTCTATATCTGTCACTGATTTTGGGAAATCCAGAGGAAGACAGAGACGAAACGCTCTGACCCTAAGGTTTGCGACCCCTGCGCGGTAGAATCTGTGGGATTGCGAAGTCTTAATCGGCCGAAATACCAACATCAATTTTCTTCGCTTTTCTCCCCGCCCCCACCCAGACATCCTTTTCGGATGGGACGAACGAAAATAAATTGGATAATGGGTCCTTGGCGTTTCTCCCTCATTCTTTCGAAATTGTTGCATGGTATCTGATTATGCAGTTCTATTATTCCGTTGCGTTTATTGTTCGATTTTGGTTGAGTTTCCATTCTCTTATTTTCATCTATCTTTTACTGTTGCAACTCTTCCCTATCATACACAAAAGTATATGGACAGCAATTTGTCGAAAAGTTGTGGTTTCCAAAGAAATTGAGGATATTTGGAGCAAAAATGTTAAGAATGATTTCATAAATCTTATCCCAATTTTTATAGATTAGAAATAAATCTTATCCCAATTTTGATAGATTATTTTAAATCTTATCCCAATTTTGATAGATTATTTTAGTTCTGTATTGAACTTATTCAAATTTGTTTTAACGAGATGCGCACTTGATTTTTTCAAATTTTACTTTATTTTTTCCCCAAATCTACTTTTCGATCTCGGAGTTATTTCATTCTTTTTTTGAATGAGAAGTTTCATCGCCCCTTTTTGTTAGTGTTAATTTCATTCTGCAGAATTTCAGTTCTTAAGATTTCTGTTTCATGCATTGCATTCTTCTTTCATTTTTCTATCGCTTTCGACAGGATGCAATGCAATATTGGTTCTTTATGGTCTGTAAATCCGAATTTTGCAGTTTTCTGGTTGGCGTATATAAATCATTGTTTAAATTTGCAGACATAATAAAACAAACCAGAATCACTGTGATCTTGCTTGGCAAACGTCCAAGGAAAAGAATGGCTATATTTACAAAAAAGACAAAAAAATTTAAACCGAATTTTATATATAAAAAATCATACTATTTCTTAGACTTTCAGTTTGGGAAATGACTTAGGCAACATTGTAGAACAGGCATTGTAAATCAAGAAACGCTGTCTTCAGACGATAGATGGGACAGATGAAAAGACAGATAGGGAGCTGGGGAAAATTCCTACCATATTTGGAAGAAAGGGCGTTAATCTCCTGCCAAACTTTCACTTAGGTAATCTGGCTGATCAAATAGAAACTCTGGGAATTTCCTCTTAAAATTGTGTAGACTTTTCTTGCATTGACTTCACTATCGGATTATTATTATTATTATTATTATTATTATTATTATTATTATTATTATTATTATTATTATTATTATTATTAATTATAAGGCCTCTTCTTCTTCTTCTTCTTCTTATTATTATTATTATATTATTATTATTATTATTATTATTATTATTATTATTATTATTATTATTATTATTATTATTATTTAGAGCTACTAAATATTTTGAATAATTGGGGGTTCCATGTACGAATTAATGAAATTTACGACAATGTTGATATGGAAATGGGAATTGACACATCAGGCAGATTCTTTAAAACTATTTAAAAAATCAGTTCTATAACTGATACATTTCTATGCTAGATATTTTTTTTTAGAAAATTATTTTGTTTATGGAATTCTAGGAATTTATTCTTTTACATTTGTATGTATTCGTTTGAAATAAAAAAGAACAAAAAGGACAACAGAAATCGATATAAGTCACTGATGACAAAATACAAATATTTAAACGGAGTAAGATCACCGGGAAGTAAAAAAAAATATAACTTATATAAACAAGGCTTGATCCGACCTCCAGCTTAATCAGGATAGTGCAAGATTTTTTTCCTTACGCATAAGTTGTAAACATTATATTCTTAACTTAACGAAAATTAAAACGTGTTAAAATCTACGGTCAAATAGAGCCTTGTTTCACCAATGAAAATTAAAATAAATACACTATATTTCATTAGAAATAAATGATCTTTACTGTTTAACATGCACACTGTATTTTCTACATTTTCATTCTGATAAGTAAATCATAAATATCCTATTCTAAAATTCTTGTATCCTTAACTTAACGCCAAACCTTTTTCAGACCTTTTTGAGTTCTGCCACAGACCTTTCCTAACCCCCAACAAGAACAACAAAAAACAAGAACAACAACAACACCAGTAACAACCAAGTAGTTTGTAGACTCACTCCCCGAGTAAGCGAAAATAAAGAGGTTTTAATTTACAATACAATTATCCTTGATATGCGTTTTATATGTATATGGGACAATGTGCTTATATGAAAGCTTGTGACTTAAATACAGGATACATATTTGTGCATTATGCAGTATGACTGAAATTTCACTTGGAACAGAGTATATTTATATATGTATGTGTTTATTTACTTCAATGTCATTACATTAATTTGTCATTTACAACTGAATCTTACTAGTCATATTTTATTGGTTCAGTTTTGTTAACTTACTACTTTTTTTTTTTATTACAATGGGTGTTTTTGTCTGGGAAGCTTGCTTGGCAAGTTACTGTCATTCTTGGCTTGTTGCATAATAATAATAATAATAATAATAATAATAATAATAATAATAATAATAACAAAGCTCTTTTAGCTTTGCGTGAAACGTCCATGAGAACTACTTTTAGCCAGCTCTCTCTCTCTCTCTCTCTCTCTCTCTCTCTCTCTCTCTCTCTCTCTCTCTCTCTCTAGAATATATTTAAATACCTTCCTCAGGAATGTGACCAGGGTGTCCTGAATTAGGGACTCTTTTGGAAGGTCCTCAGGGATAGGGGCTTTTTCCTTCAGCTCCTTTCCAACTCGACCGACAAGAAATAGTAGTTTTTTTTTATGTGTGTTTTTTATATAGAAAATATTGGAAATCGTATGTCTTGAGTAACGTAGTTTAGTAGATCGCTAATGAGGTCATATATTTTTCTGAAATTCTTGAAGAAGTTTTTAACAAAGTATAGTGTTTAGTTTCCTTAACAGTCCACAATAAACATATGAAATTAGAGGCTATTAATAGAAAACATTCCCAGTCATTTCAGCGGCGGGAAATAAATACAGTAATCACAGTTCTTAATGGCATATACTCTAAACATGACGCCAAACCTTTCCCTCTCTCCTTAATGATTCTATGGTCGCCTTGCATGACGTATGCCACGCGTGCCTGCGCGTGCGCAGCAAGAAGGACAACACGCACTCGCCAGAATGATACGCTGTAGTATGAATGATACGTTGCAGAATGAATTATGACACGTTATTACCAGGAACTCGAATAGAAGCGGCAGATCCCCGGTCACGTGACAGTCTTGATGAGACTTAACCAGTGGTATTTCGAGAACCATAACCCATCATCCCCCATAGCTCGGCCACCATTCATGTTGCGGTTTTCTTCTCCTTGTCCAACTTTTTCTACTATTAGTTATTACCCCAATTTAGCAATTCCCCCTCTCCTGAGCAGCTGGCCGGCCATGATGTCACGCAACCTAGGTACTCCTTTAATTCGTTGTGTTTTAATAGTTTAGTGGGATCTCTCCTTTCTGCATTTCCCTTTACCTCTCTTACTTCTTCGTAATGAACACCATATTCTTTGGAAGCTTGAATCTCAAGTTAACGGCCCCTTGGGTTTGTTCCATATGAATAGGTTTCCTGTTCTGATTAATGATAATAATAATAATAATAATAATAATAATAATAATAATAATAATAATAATAATAATAATAATAATAATAATAATAACAAGAAAAAAGTATCACTCATTGATGTCGCAATACCATGGGACACCAGAGTTGAAGAGAAAGAGAGGGAAAAAATGGATAAGTATCAAGATCTGAAAATAGAATAAGAAGGATATGGGATATGCCAGTGGAAATCGTACCCATAATCATAGGAGCACTAGGCACGATCCCAAGATCCTTGAAAAGGAATCTAGAAAAACTAGAGGCTGAAGTAGCTCCGGGCCTCATGCAGAAGAGTGTGATCCTAGAAACGGCACACATAGTAAGAAAAGTGATGGACTCCTAAGGAGGCAGATGCAAACCCGGAACCCCACACTATAAATACACCCAGTCGAATTGGAGGACTGTGATAGAGCAAAAAAAAAAAAATAATAATAATAATAATAAACGTAATAATAATAATAATAATAATAATGTATTAATTATTAATATTATTATATAATATTATTATTATATATCATAATTATTATTATTATTATTATTATTTATTATTATTATTATTATTATTATTATATATTAGTATTATGTTTTATATTGTTATTCCATTAAATTTATCTGGAACTTTACATTTCGTGTTATATACTTTATATTTTAGTATATTTTAAACTTCTCATTTATAATGAATCCTTTCTTTGGCTTAGACTAGGCCGCAAAAACGTTTTTGTTTCATGTTGTTCCATAGGCCTACGAAAGTTAGGGGCGTGAGTCATTCCACGTAAGGTCCAAAGAAAAGGGTCCACGTATCCTTAGGCCTGCTGCCGTGTTTTTTGTAGGTGTTCCCTTCTGGGGGGATGAAAGGATTTCATCCCAAAGGACTGGAAGGATTCACGTCATTTTTTAATAGGCTGCGGTCCCTTCAAGTGAAAGGGAAGGTTGCAGAGACGGGAGAAAGATTTCGAAAGTGTTGATATGAGGAGAAAGTTGACGGCGAATGTTAGGTTAATGAAACACATTGATTATCGAAAAAGCACGATGTCAACGTAAGGTCAGGCGATATAATATCAGAAAATAAGTGCTTTGATTCTATAATAATCAAATACTGTAGACAGTTATGTTTTTTGTCTGGCATTTGATAATTGTTAAATAGTGAACCTTTACTAAATTCCGTAAATTCTTTCACTAAACGAATTGAAAAAAATAGTCAAATCATTTTTACCCTCAGTATTATTCTAAAGAAGGTTAATATCATGTTACATATTCACTATCATATTTGCTGGCTTACGTATCCGTAACGATAATGATAATGTTCGTCATATACATAAAAAGATAACGGAGAAATGTGCCCAAAACAACCACAACGCGACCAAAACAAAAACATGAATGATAATAATAGGTGGTCAAGGACACCAATAACATCCTTTCAAGATAGCGGCTGGGTACTAGTGCTATAGTTTATAGATAGATAAAAATTAGTAAGATGTACTATTATATCAGTTGAAATTCGAAGAGACATCCTGTCTTTAGTGTTAGGAAGGCCTGAAGGGGCACTAGGGATATTAAGGGCTTAAAATACCCACTGCTCCACGGCCTCTCTCTCTCTCTCTCTCTCTCTCTCTCTCTCTCTCTCTCTCTCTCTCTCTCTCTCTCTCAGCAGCGTGTCTCACGGTACGCTGACGGCGAATAAGAAGAAACAGTAACTCTTCACTCTTATTCATCCCAGGACCGGTTTATGGCTTTATCCGAACCTTAGATTTTATTTTGTCCTTTTCTCGTTGTTATTATAGTTTTTGCCTTTCGCCTTCTATTCACCAACTTTTCCAGGATTTGAAAGCCGTGAGTTCTGGTCCCCCTTTTTTATCACGGCTCTTCCAAAGGGAGGCTATTTCGGGCGAAGGAAGATATAAAGAAGACATTCCATAGTTCTACTATTTGGGTGAACTTTCAGTCTGCTTTGCGGGCAGTTACAGTTTTTATTCGCTTATTATTCGCTTCAGCTTCCGAGAGCTTAGGCATTGCAGCGTTATTACATAAATCAATAAACCAGTTCATTTATCTCTCACGTAGTCGCATGAATCAAAGAATGAATACATTTATTTTCATGTTTTATGTACTACTGAATATTTACTCTCTCTCGCCTTATTCGTTTGCTTTGCGGGAGTTAGTCATTGCAATGCTTTTATTCAAGTCAATAAAGCAATTCGTTGATCTCTCACGTAGATGTATGAACCATAGAATTAATACATTTACTTTTTGTATTATGCATCATAGAATACTTACTCTCTCTCTCTCTCTCTCTCTCTCTCTCTAGTACTGACTGTGTCAGTGAATATAGTAGGATCATCTACTAAAGGTAGCTCCTTGTATAACCATGATGAAATGGATATAAGTAGGGTTATCTATTAAAGCTAGCTCCTTGTATAACCGTGATAAAATGGATATAATTAAATAGTTTGAATTTCAGTGACTTGCTATTCAATTAAACAATAACATGATAACACCCTCTCCCTCTCTCTCTTAGGTCCATGAACCATAGAGAAAACACATTAAAATTTTCATGTTGTCCACCTCAGTATATTTAGCAGTTTGCGATACCGACTGTGTACGATCTCTCTCTCTCTCTCTCTCTCTCTCTCTCTCTCTCTCTCTCTCTCTCTCTCTCTCTCTCGTAGGTCCGTGAATCTTAGAGAGTAAACATTAAAATTTTATTTTATTTAACGGAAGAGATTTAGCCTTTAGCGAGAGCGTCGATGTACGATAATCTCGAAAGCCAAACTGTAAGTACGGTACTTTTACAACTTTGGTACGACAGTGTCACTGTAATCAGAGATGGATGATCCGTGGATACGAAAGACGACCCCCTTTTGTTATTGCATTCCCAAAGACAGGATGTGGGCGATGTCGATTTAGAAAGGCGGGGGTAGGGTGGAGAGGAGGGGGGGACGGTTATAAATTGCTGGTACATTCTTGTATTCGTCTCCACGCTCAATGCATTGTTGCAAGGAGAGAGTTTTTGTTTTTTTTTAATATCGTAAAGTTATTCGTAACGCCGATTTTGATTTTCTGGGATTGCGTAGTGATCGAATTTGAGTTTCTTGGAATTGTGTAGTGATCGATTTTGAGTTTCTGGGAATTATGTAGTGATCGATTTTGAGTTTCTGGGAATTATGTAGTGATCGATTTTGAGTTTCTGGGAATTGTGTAGTGATCGATTTTGAGTTTTTGGGAATTGTGTAGTGATCGATTTTGAGTTTCTGGGAATTGTGCAGTGATCGATTTTGAGTTCCTGGGAATTGTGTAGTGATCGATTTTGAGTTTCTGGGAATTAGGTAATGGTCGATTGTGAGTTTCTGGGAATTGCGTAGTGGTCGATTTTGAGTTTCTGGGAATTGCTTAATGATCAATGTTTAGTATCTGGGAATTGTGTAGTGATCGATATCAAGTTTCTGGGAATTGCTTAACGATCAATTTTGAGTGTCTGGGAATTGCGTAATGATCGATTTGAGTTTCTGGGAATTCCGTAATGATCGATTTGAGTTTCATGGAATTGCGTAATGATCGATTTGAGTTTCTGGGAACTGCATTAACAATGAATTTTGAGTTTTTTGGAATTGCGTGATGATCGATTTTGAGTTTCTGGGAATTGCATAGTTATCGATTTTGATGTTGCTGGGAATTTTCAAGGTGTCTTTGAATCAGATTGCTGATAGCTTGCAAGTTTGGGTAGTTACAGACGTACTGAGAGAGAGAGAGAGAGAGAGAGAGAGAGAGAGAGAGAGAGAGAGAGAGAGAGAGAGAGAGGACATTAAGTAATAGGAGAGTTTATCTCGAATTATTAAAAAATGAGCCGTCTGGAATGCAAGGGTCGAACTCAATGGAATCGTGTTTGCACACACACACACACTCACACACTACATATAATATATATATATATATATATATATATATATATATATATGTGTGTGTGTGTGTGTGTGTGTGTATGTATATATATATACACACACACACACATATAATATATATTATATATAGATATATATATATATATATATATATATATATATATGTATGCTTTCACACTTTAAAGGGATAGTTGTACAACTTGAGAATAACAAAATAATAATAATATAATAATAATAATAATTATTATTATTTGTAGCACATTATATATGCAGTATATATAATATATCATTGTCAAAACAACCTTTTTGGACATTCGCTAGCCCTCATAAAATCTTGCAGGTGTCTTTGCCCGAAACACTTGTCGATTTGCAACATCTGGCGAAGTAGCCAGCTGCGAGAGACTAACGCTCTTAACGATGACAAATGTTCTTTTTATTTCCTTGTATATCTGAATAGATTGTTTCTAGGGAAACCGTATTCTTACGGTTGGTTTGTGTAATAATGTGGTTCGTGTACTGGTTTATAGAACGCACATCTTGTAGACCTATATGCTGTTATTTTAAGCAGTCAACCTTTTTTCACATTTGCTTTATTTTATAAAGTGTTTTGTACTCGTTTATAAAGCCCATATCATGTCGGTTTATAGGCTGTTATTTTAAGCAATCAACCTTGTTAACAAATTTTCTTTATTTTTTAAAGTATTGTTTTGTATACCGGATTATAAAACGCAAATTCTGTAGGCCTATATGCTGTTATTTTAAGCAATCAAACTTATTTACACATTTGCTTTGTTTTAAAGTGCTGTTTTATGTCCTGGTTTATAAAACACCTATCATGTGGGCCTACAATGCTATTTTTCTTAAAACTTTTCATTTGTGCATGCGATCATATGAATACTCATAAGTCACGCTGTAAAATGCGTGTGGCATTTTTTTTTTGAGAGCTCGCGTGAGTTGTGGTGTGTGTGTGTGTGTGTGTGTGTGCATGTGTGTGTGTATGTACTACATGTATTTAGAATACTTTACTCAAAAGAACACACAAAACTATAGTTTATGTGTTTGTAATACATTCAGAAAACTTTATTCAAAAGAAAACATCGAACTAGAATCAAACAAAAACATGCAAATAAGGTTCGAGATGCATATTTCCCGTCATACCCGAATCATGTAGAGCTAATAGATTACCCGTCACAGCAAAAAGGAAGGAAAAATAACTCAGTGCGCAATTGCAACAAACTTCTGGTATAGTTCGCACCTGTCGTACATTTGTCATCGAAAACGAGTGCCATTGTTCACGCCATGTTCGCTTCCCTTTTGTTATGGGTGAGCCAGGCGGTAATGCTACTTATTATTGTCATTAATAATATCGCTTGTGCTTCTCTCTCTTGGCAGTTGAATATATTCGAAAGAGGACTCCGTATTGTTTGGGTACTTCCTCCTCCAATTTTCATTGCGAATGTCTCTATTGTTCAAATACCGGCTCTATTAGTTAGAAAGCATACAGGAGTTGTACAGGATGTCTTAAACATGTAGTGTCATTCGTGCTTACTAAAGAATTGACAGCGTCTGGTGTCCTTTTTTTTCCGGCGTCCTATATTATTCTTTATATATCAATTTCATGCTTATTTATTGGTGCACATATTGACTTAACTATAATTATTTTCTTGAATTTACTTGTAGATTTCACCTGGATTTCCCTAATTTTTTTTTTAATTGTAATTCCATTATACATTTACTTATTTTTTATATATTTTATCGTCATTTATTTTGCAGATTCATCAGTATGCCTTAATATTATCGGTTTTAATTTCTTCTCGTTTTCTGGTACGCGTTTGAGGTTAATGATAATAATTCTTGGGCTACTTTATCTCTGTAATCGAGCCGACCCCTGAGGCTCACCTGTGGTATTTTCTGACCAGGAAAACGATACCATAGGCCCTCTGATCTCCAGAATGATCTCTCCCTGCACCTATAGAACCAGTTCCCTTCTCCTTGCACCTAAAGAGATTCTATATCCCTATATTATCATTTAAACTCCTTCATCACCTCGTCGACACATAATATAAAGCCTTATTTTCTTCCTAGTACCCAGGACCCCGGACCCCACCTCCCCATCCCATGCAGATTTAGAACCCATTCTCCTTGCGTATAGAACCTCCACCTTCAAGCGCCTACAGTAGTCCTCCCTCTCTCATTTCGTGTAGAACCTCCCCATGTTTCTAGGACCCTGACCCCTACTAGAACTCACCCTCCTCCCCAACAGCCGATATGGCCCTAAGACTTACTACCTCCCTCTCTGAGCACCAGCAGTATCCGTCAAGTCCTTCACCCATCCTGTCTCATACCTAACCTAACCCTGGTCCTAGGATCCTTAGGATCTTCCTCCTTTTCCCATCTAAGGACGCTCTTCCCTTCTCACTCTTTTCAAAATCCAGACACGACCATCCGCCACAAACATTTCTGTAATCCCGAAACAAATGTTCCCGTCGTAGGATAGACGTAATACGGTCTGTGGGACGCCGTCCCATCCAACCATCTCTGTTATAGGACCAAGGAGGTTATAGTTAGGGCTCGCGACCCTGTCCCACGAACTCCTCAACCCCCTTCTGCCGCCGATCTCCTCTCCCTTCAGCCGCCCCACATGTCTGTCTACCCCAGTAACCCTTCGTAACCTCCGTCTCAACCACAAGCTCTGAGCGACTCCTTCCAACCCCGATTCCATCTATACCCCGATGGTGAGAAGGGTTTGAGGGGTAGGGTGGCGTTGGGGTAAAGGGACTGTCTCCCACCTACTTTGGAAGGGGGGGATGAGGGAGGGACCTGTCTGACTCCCCCCAACTCGTGGTGGTGCCTTTGGCAGTTCAACCCGAGATAAACACAAACTCCCAAATACTCCAGCCTGCAACATCTTTTGTTTCGATTTCGTTGACGGCTTTTTGTCTTTTGTTGTTTTCTGTCGTTTAAGTTCGTTATTCTGGTATCTGTTAACACCTTCCTTTTGTCCGTTATTTATAAATTTATTATTTCTTCCATTTTATGAATACCTGTTATGTGAGTTGCATTAAACGTGGCAGTTTTGATGTGAGTGAATATAGGTATTATAACTCATCCGAATAATTAAATCAGTTTGATAATGATGCTCACACTAATAATGGGAATCTCAGGACACTATTTATTTATCATGAATCAATAACCGCTGAGATTCCACTGGTTTGATAACGAGAACGTGAGATTACATTGGATTATGGATCTTCATAACGAGAGAGAACATGACGGCAATTCTTTATTAGTCACAGTTGGATCAAGATATACAAAAAAAGAATAATGACGGTACTTATGTTTTTGTTCCCAGGAACCTCGCATAAATTTCCTTTATTCCCAGCAGACCGAAAAAGGCAGAGTGGTCCTCCCAAACAAGCCTTGTAAACATTCAGGTGATAATCATTCGGGAAATGTTGCGGTTTGAGGTCCATAAAAAAAGTGAAGGGAATAGAGATTACAACCTGGCTGACGCTGGGGTTCACGATTCCCTATTTTGACTAGAAATGTCCACAAATCTTTGAGAAAGGAGTGGAGACCAGTTCGAATTACTTTTAGAGTTCCTTAATTGCTCGTACTTTGTCTGAAAAATTTCACAAACATAAATAAAGGAGATATTATAATAAGATGAAAAAAGCAAAATTAATAGCAACCGAAGTAGAAAGAAAAGTATGGAGAGGACTAAGGAAAAGGTGAAATAAATATAGTGTTCAAACACAAACAACATAAACACTTTATTGCACCACAAATCTCTGTGGTACAAAGAAAGTCACGAGTTGCGAGATCTTGATAAGAAAGGGATTAATTACTCCGCTTGCGACTTTACTTAAGTAAATATACACAGGATACACACACACATACGTATACACACACACACACACACACACATATATATATATAAATATATATATATATATATATATATTAACGTATATATATATATATATATATATATATATATAGATTTCTGACACATCTGGACCGGACCCAGGCCTTTTAATTGTGAGTCAAACTTATTTCTGTTCCACACTTGATTGTGTTGATTATATATATATATATATATATATATATATATATATATATATATATATATACATACATACATACATACATACATACATACATACATACATACATACATACACAAGCCGAATTAAATGAAATAATGATCTTTCGCTTACACCTCTGATATTTTTTGGTAGGTACTTTAATAATTACACAGTAAATGTTGATATGATTTTATAGTGTATGATATTAGGAAGTTCTATTAATCTGAAGCGTTACAGGTTGCTTCTATAACACCTTGCTATTGTTGTTATCCAGAGCTGCATTCCGTCCTGCACTTGGAGAGATAATTGCAATCCTCGTAACATACTGTGTTTACGAAATTAGCACTACGCAGTTTTCAGTCATTAGAAATGAAACAAATAATAGACGGAAATAGTACTGCTATTAGTTAGTCATTAGGAATCACACAACAGTAAACGATAAATTAAAATATATATGAATAATTGATAAACGCCTGGTGATGAGACTTTCAGGACATGTTTCACGGTAATTTGATCTGAGAGAGAGAGAGAGAGAGAGATTTCATTCTCTACTCATCTTCCTCCACCACCCCTTCCATTCTGCCTCCCCTCCATTACGAATACCCCTTGACCAACTTGAAACGAGGACTCCTCCTCCTCCTCCTCCTCCTCCTCCTCCTCTCGCGGTACATTCCTTCTCAGGTCCCTAAGGAGGATTCCCTCAGTGGGTCAGTGGGCACGTCCCTACGCGGACGGATTCTGTTTCAATCACATATTCCGCAGTTGCGGACAAAATTCCACAGAATTAGGGATGCCTTTGAAGTCCAGGCGCCTCAAAGAGATGAGATGAAATGTTCGATAATGCTGCATAAATGACAGAAATGAAGAGAGGATGGAAGATGAATAGATTTCTGTACGCTTAAGAACCCTCTTTTTTTTTTATGGATGCAATGAAGAAAAGATTAGGGAACCGAATAAAGAGCAGGCAGAAGATGAACTATCTTTACGCTAAGCACTTTTTTTAAGGGAAACGAATAAATAGAAGGCAAAAGATGAACTGATATCTGTACGCTTAAGAACTTTTTTATTTTTTTATGGATACAGTTAAGAGAAGATTAGGAAAATAAATGAATCTCTCTCTGCTTAATATTGGTGTCGTTTTTTGCGGATCTAATGATGTAATTAGAGAAATGAATGCATATCTTTATGCAGAATTTCTTGACAGTTTTCTTTTTCACTTTCCAAGTAACGCGATCTAATTTTTGATAAAAGACGAAACCTATAACTCGATATTTCATGTTTTTTTTATTCATGTTTATGATGACTTAATAATTAATGGCTTAAAAACAGAGTTTATATAAATTGCAAAAATTAAATGTCAGTTTAGGTAATAATTAATTAATCATAAGTCATAATTTGTAATTTTGGTATTCTCAAAATTTTGGTCACGTTTGTTAGTAATTTTAGGCTAATTGAAATATATTGAAAAAGACTGGCAATCCTATAATACTTTCAAAAACATACTGTGTAAGAGAAAGAGAACCACCCCTTGGCAGTTTTGAAGATGGTGAACGAAGCTCACATGCAGCCAGCATTTTTTATTATCTGTAAATATTAGTGGTATGGCCACTCTTAGTTATAATTGCAGGCGTTGATTATCCTTCACTATGTGCACATCTATCTAATGAAAGGTAGAGCTGAAAAAAATTATACCTAAGGTAATTTCTTGATAAACCATTACAAAGCTACTTTTTAATGACGTTAAGATTATTATCAGAGGGAAACATCACCTCATCTTTGAAACAAGTACATTTATTCCCGTACTTTTACTGTTAGTGCCAAGAGTCAAAGAAGTTACTAAACGGTGGCACTCCCCTCCGGTCACGCTGTGGCACTCCCCTCTGGTCACGCTGTGGCACTGTAAATACAGGATTGGTTTCCTCATCTCTCGGTTCTGGGAAAAAATCCAGAATTAGCTGCCTTTCTCTATTTATTTCTAGTTATGATATGGTGTTCTTGAAAAAAATAATTACGTTGGGGCAGAAATAATTTATGCAGTGTTTTATATATATGCGTATTTAATGTGTTCGGTTAGTGTTGGTGATACTGAGTATTGATAAAGTGATAGATTATATATATATATATATATATATATATATATATATATATATATATATATTTATATACATATATATATATATATATATATATATATATATATATATATTTGTAATTATAATCTATCACTTTATCAATACTCAGTATCGTCAACAGTAGCCGAACGCATTAAATACTGATAGAAATCTGAAAAACCAATTTAGGTGTTTTTTTAAATTTCTCTTTTATGGTATTAAATTAAAAACCAAATCCGTTCATGGAGAGACACTTGTTTATTTGGTCTGGAACAGGATTTGGTGTATCTGTACGCTTTTAATTAACAAGACAGCCGTACAATAAATTGATAAACTCACGAGACAGGTGCAACATTAGACATTTCCATTCATCGAAACTTGTGTAAAGACCTACACCTGTTTTCAACAGGACAGGTGTCACATCAGAAATTTGTGTGGAATAAGATATTTTCGCAGACAGGTGCTTTTAGTCTACGAATAAGAG
>NC_087211.1:70632875-70637875 GCF_015104395.2 Macrobrachium nipponense | reverse complement strand
CATTCACGGTGCGCGTGCAACTTGATCGCCTCTACGGGATCGAATGGTTATTTGTTGTATCTCTGCCAAACCAGCGATCACGGTGTGTTATTACGTGGTATTGAAGAGAGAGAGAGAGAGAGAGAGAGAGAGAGAGAGGAGGTGTAAAAGCAGATAGAAAGAGGGAGAAGTAAAAAGAAATAGACAGAAAGGCGTAAAAAACCAGTGAGAAAGAGAAAGAGGTGTAAAAGAGAGAGAGAGAGAGAGAGAGAGAGAGAGAGAGAGAGAGAGGTGTAAAAAGCCAGTGAGAGAGAAAAAGAGGTATTAAGAGAGAGAGAGAGAGAAAGAAATGTGTAAAAAGCCAGTGAGAGAGAGAAAGAGGTGTAAAGAGAGGGAGAGAGATTGAGAGAGAGAGTGAGAGAGAGAGAGAGAGAGAGAGAGAGAGGGGCGGGGGGTGTGTGTGTCCGATCAAGATACCCATTGCGGTGACACAGAGGCGTTTAAACAACTCGATTCAATAGCCCGTACGAGACCTAGGCAGCGGACGACCAACGCGCTCAATAAATATAGACCATTGTCTTGTCACGCTGCATGTTACGGGTCTGCTGACTTTATTCTTCCTCCTCCTCCTCCTCCTCCACCTCCTCCTTTTCCTCCTCCTCCTCCTCCTCCCACCCCCCTTCTTCTTCGCAGGTTTTGGCTTCCTTACCATCGCCTGCCGTTGCTCTTCTCTTAGCTGTCATGCTCAGACCAACGGCAGTTGCCATGACATACCTGCATTGGAATGAAAATTGCATTGCCTATATTACTTAATATTGCTTCGGAGCAATGCAGTTGATCTTCAGTGCTAGTTATGAAATGCTGATAAGAAAATTAAGATTAAGATCATGATGAGCTTTGATTTTACAGATAGCATTTTGTTTTATTTTAGTCAAATATATTGAGAGTACATACACACTCATTATATGTATATATTCGTCGGCTCATGGACGCGAACCACAGAACCAAGAATTCAGGACGTACAGAGAGAAGCGCTCTGAACCACATGGCTATCACGAGACGTGATGTGATATGACCCATATATATATATATATATATATATATATATATATATATATATATATATATATATATTTACAGCAGTTGAAAGATGTAACGATACAACACACAATACATACACAGCCAAAACCCTCATTCCTTCAACCAGAATAACGTGGCAAATGAAATAGCACAGCGCAGCACAGAAGGGGAACACGGTCTAAGTAATGTCTTACCAAAAAACCACACCCCAGCCGGCTTGCCCAGGGTATTGTGTTTTCAGCTACCCCTCCTGGTTATTTTTGTTTGTTATTGTTTTTTGCTTATTTTTCCTGTCTCTGCTTCATTTGATACTTTGGAGGTGCATTATTTTGCAATTTCTCTCTCTCTCTCTCTCTCTCTCTCTCTCTCTCTCTCTCTCTCTCTCTCTCGGTTGTAGTCTTGATTTCCATCTACATTATTATTATTATTATTATTATTATTATTATTATTATTATTATTATTATTATTATTCTCTTCTCTGATATAAAAGTGCGAAACAGTGTTTTCGTTTTGTAGTCTTGACTTACATCTGCATTATTATTATTATTATTATTGTTCATTATTATTATTATTATTATTATTATTATTATTATTATTATTATTATTATTATTATATCTCTCTCTCGATATAAAAGTGCGAACAGTGTTTTCGTTTGTAGTCTTGACTTACATCTGCATTATTATTATTATTATTATTATTATTATTATTATTATTATTATTATTATTATTATTAAGTATTATTATTATCCATCTGGTGCGCACGTTGTAGACACAACCTGTCAAATTCGTTCAGATCTCACGTAAACAAACTACCCCCCGGCCCACCCCACCAGCACTACCCGTCTCCTTGGAACAATTTTTGTTTCCAAGCTTATTGTTACAGCTGAGAGAGAGGGATATACAACCCTCGTTAGCAGCAGCACTTTACAGGAGCAAAGAATGCCTCTGGGTAGTAATTTATTGTAAGTGGCATGCGTTTTCTAAAGCTTGTTTTGACATCAGCATTGTTTTTGTCGATGTTCATGTTGTAGCTTCCTACATCTTTCCGTGATTTTCTTGTTTTCTTATTCATGCTGAGTTGCATTGCAGTTCACGGAAGTTTCTTCTCTGAAATGTGGGTATAAATTTGCCAATTATTTTTTTTTTACAAGGTACAATGAACTTTTTACGGTCGGATTTAAACGACATGGTACTAAATATGCTGGGGGAATTATTTTGAGTCGAAATAAACTATTGTTCTGCTACAATTACATCAATTTAGAGTGAAAGTTTAGTTTCAAAATCTGTTAGGATAGGAAGGAAGAATGTCTTTCTAGACGGGCATATATATATATATATATATATATTATATATATATATATATATATATATATATATATATATATATATATATATATACACACACACACACACACACACACACACACATATATATATATATATATATATATATATATATATATATATATATGTGTGTGTGTGTGTGTGTGTGTGTGTGTATGTGTATATGTAGATATACATTTATATATATTGTATATATATATTTATATAAAATATACGTGTATGCAAGATCAGGTGAGACTTACAAAGTAAGAAATTTTAAGTGTGTGTATTATTGTGCATATTACACGTGTAAATTGTAAAGAAGTTGTAAATATTAAAGCAGTAATAAACTTAACGCTTAATGCGAAAAGTGCATTATAAGAAGAAGGTCAGACAACACTGAATTCGACGAATTTTGAGGTATTCCGCTGAAGGCCATCGCCTTTCGTAATACACAGGAAATTCGACTGTAAACGATGACATAATAACAGCAATAAGATCAAGGAGAGGAAAAGCAAAGCCTGACGATTTGTCAGGCCTTTCAAGGTCTCCACTGCTAGGATGGAATCTTCATCCCTTCCAAGTGTTCACAAATCCTTTTCCCTGACTTTTTTTAAGGATGCGGACATCTTCGGCATCTAAGAAATGTTATCGGTGCTCTCTATCACTTTCTTTCTTTTACTTTTTTTTCTTCAAATGTGGAACTGTGCTGCTAAGTGAAGCGTTAAAATAGAATTGAGACGCTTCACTGACCTAATGCAAATGGCCACCTGATGAGAAGAGAATAGCAATACATGGCAAGAGAAGTGATGGACGCAGAGGTGGATGGAACACGAAGGAGAGGAAGACCTAAGACCAGGTGGAGAGATTGCATTAGAGATGATAATTACGAGGGAGAAGGGAGTGTATGGGAGGAAATGGCACAAGGCAGAGGTAGATGGAAGAGACTCATTAAAAACGGCGACCCCGAATAGAGATAAAGCTGGGAAGAAGAGGAAGTAGAAGAAAGAGAAGAAGAAGAAGAAGAAGAAGAAGAAGAAGAAGAAAGAAGAAGAAGAAGAAGACTTGTCTAATGCAAATGACATCTGTTCCCGATAAACTTCACCCTGTTGTGGTTCATGTCTGTTTCTCATTAGTTGAAAGCAAACGAGAGCTGTGTGGTTTGATATTGCTGTTGTTTGATATCTAGCAGGGAAGGATTTGGCAGTGTGAAGTCCACTGCCTTGAGCAGGATTTGCTTGTGTCAAGAGTCAAACCACAAACTTTGGACCTGGCGGTGGAAGAGACGTCCGTTATTATTAGTAGGACGTTTGCCTTTGCTCAACCAGTTTGTTTGGGATTTAATTGTTTTTACAGAAAAATCAACCAGCATGATTAGGATTCGTTGTGTAGAGATCAGAAGCGCGATTTAGGAAAGGTTGTTTACGTAAAGTCAATTAAACTGTCGATTTTTTAAAATTAAAATCAACCAATATTATTAGGATATTGTTGTATTAAGTCTTAAACCAACGAGATTGATAATCTGGATAAATGGAATGAACCAAATGGTTTTATTAATTGTGTATGTACCAACCAACCAGACAATGACTTGTCAATGCTTAGTCAGCAAATTAGGCAGCGAGTACTACCAGCGTGACATGAAATTAGCCATGCAAAAGCCAACTGAGAATATAAATAAGGCTTAGGTCGAGCTAAGCCAACTAACTACTAACCGGGGCACAAACGACGTCCTTCTCCCGGAAGTCACCTCACACGAAAGAGAAAGTGAACTGTTACACAAGATGCTCATAAAACCGACGTACTATACCCCGGGTTTTTCGAAAGAGCTGGAATTTTTCAAGGTCACCACCGGTAGTCTAGTGCTATTGGCATGGCAAAGCCAGATGTGAATAAGTAGAAGCGTTTTATACGGAGAAATCTGGGCGCGTTTCCTTCCCAAATTCGGTGGCTTTCCTGTCGCTTACCAAGGACGAATCGTACCCACGCGTTCTCTTCTCAGACAGGAACTCTTTGCCCTTCCCTATATTACTCGTATCTCCTCTCTCTCTCTCTCTCTCTCTCTCTCTCTCTGATTGTTACTCTTGCTCTCCCTACACTTGTTTGTATCTGTATAAACGGGTAATCATTAACTCTCTCTCTCTCTCTCTCTCTCTCTCTCTCTACGTGTTTTTTTTATTGATGCGTTCTCATTTTTTCACCTGGTTCGTGGGCGGCATATGGGCGGAGGCGCTCCTGTTAATGGAAGGTAGTGGGAAGGGAACACACCTCATAAAGGTTCCTTTCTTAATTGTTTGTCTTGGTTTAGCTTTTTTTTTTTTTTTTTTTTTTTTCAATCTACCTCCTTTTTGTTGCCCGAGTGTTTATTCGAAGATTTCTTTCGCTGACATGTCGGTTGTCAACGTTCTTTTAGTAGGGACTCTTAAATGCTGTGCTTTTAGCTCTTGTCAAAAAATGATCTTGATTTGTTGTCCCTTTAATCTCTTATGTTTGTTCATGTTTGTATATATTTATGCGTTCCTAAAAGCACGATTGTTTCCGTAGGATATTAATAAACTTGTCATGTCATCTTTTATGACCAACGTCCGATTTATGATATTTATTGTTGTAAACAGTCACG
>NC_087211.1:70615375-70627875 GCF_015104395.2 Macrobrachium nipponense | reverse complement strand
CTTTTTTTCATCATCATTAATCGTTGACAACTTCTTAATTGTCGACATTATCAACCACTCCTTTTATCATATACTAATTTCTTATCGATATTGTCAATAACTGTATTAACAGCTTCATCATCACCCTTATAATTAACAGTGTTATCAGTTTTATCATCATCATAACCAACATTTTTAATATTTAATCACAAACATTTTCAAAGATTTTGTTAACAACATTAGCAGCAGCTTTATTAAATGAACATTGTCAGCATCTTTATTATCAACTTTATCAACCATTCGATTATCAACATTATTATAAACCCTCTTGGCCTGGTTCCATACTGAAGTCATTTCCATATTTGAAAAGTAATAAAAAATTTGTTCTATTTTTCAGTAATCCGTCACATTTAAAGTATAAGCTTTGAAAAATTTCATTATATCTTTGAAAATTACCGTGAAATGGAATTTATTAAGGTTTCAAGAATGCCTTCAGTTGCATTTGAAACCTCATTTAATCTCGCAAAGTAAACTAAAATTCAAGTTCAAAGTTTTTTTAAATATGTTTAGTTTATTCGGAAACGTTGTTAAAAATGCTTTAAAAGCGACTCTAACCGCACAATTAAACTAAAAAAAGTTATTGCATTTAGATACGTCACTTGAATAAAGGATGAATAAATAGATAAATAAATAAATAAATAAATAAATAAATAAATAAATAAATAGTAAATAAATAAAATAAAATAAACAGGAAAGTCCAGGTTAAACTTTGACCAATAGTTTTCTTTAATTCACTTTGGCGTCTTGGATTTTTGATTTTTCGAATTTATTACATCAAAAATACTTCTGAATTAGTGTCCATTAATAACATAAGATTTAAACACACACACACACACACACACACACAATGAATTAGTGTCTATTAGGAGCTGATATAGTTTATAGTTTAAGAATTTCTATTAATTCTCTTATTTGTAGCAATTAATAGACTACTTAATGTTTTAGTGTCTGTTGCTCTTTTAGCTACAGGTTTTCTCTTATATTAAAAAAAATTGCTATAATATTTCTCCATAAAATTCTTCAATTGCCATTCGCTTTTCAAAGTAGATGACAGTAATTGTTAATGATTGATAATTAGCTTTATGCATGTTTGACATCTCTTTAGTCTTGGTAAATGTTGCTGAAGGCTTACGTTAGTATTTTCAATTTAGATTCTTCACCAATTTACAGTTACTTCGCAGTTTAAGCTATATTTATTAGTTAAATAATGCATGTGTCACATTTGCAGCAACTGTTTTGGGGGTTTTCTGCAATTTTTCAAAGGCTTCAGTAAATTAATATATTTTTTTTCAAAATTGCATGTCACATACCAGCTATTTATTGGTTCCAATCACTCATTAGTTCTTCTTTCTTTTATTCACATAAGGTTTATGGTTATTTAATCTCACCTTCCTTTCACTTTTGTCTCGTCCTTTTGGGTGATGGTGCTGTTCGTGTAGTGGAGTTTGAGAAGGGTATGTATCCTATGTATAGCCTGTGTATATGTATCTTGCTAATCCTTCCGTTGCTTTGCTGCTTTGTGCATTTTTCTTCTTTTTAGTTTTGCATGCATGTGTTTATTTGGCTTGTATTGTTTTATTTTGCATGTTTTTTTTTTTTTGTATGTATTTGCTTTGTTTTTTATGTGTGCCTTCCATTCATGCATGCAAGTTTTTCTTTTCCATGTCAATTTTAACTTTGCATGTCTTATATATGTTTTTTTTTTTTGCATGTTCGCTTTCCTTTTCTCATTGCATTTTTTTAGCAACTATGCTTAACTTATAATTTATTTTGTAGACATTAATTTTCATACCGTTTGAATTTTTTTCCAACAGTATCATGAATTTCAAGTCTGTTTGATTTCCATTACATACGAGATTACATTATGTACACACAAATATCTCCATACGCGTTCTTTTGCTCATGTGCACGATCTTAAATTTTTTGTTTTGTTGCCTTATGAATATAAGGACACACTGTCTTGTTTTGTACCAAATTTTCTCGCATTAGTGCTCGTTATAGAATAATTTATCTTGTCATGCTCTATAAAAATTTCACACAAGATATGCATCGTACAACCCAGTACAAAATTTTATGCGTTGCATTCCTCCATGAAAAATTGAATGTACTAAATTGGATCTATGATGAAGCATATATCAGATTTGCTACCTATAAAACTTTTTACCATTACATAAATCCTCGTGCATATGCATACCCCGGCACGTTCTAAAGATGTCATGAACTGCATTGGCCCACAATAAATTTCTATCTACTGTTTGGTTCCATGTGACCATCACCGAGCAGTCAGCGCCTCAGTGGCGTGATCGGTATGGTCTTGACCTGCCAACTCAGTGGCCGCGAGTTCGGTTCTCAAGCATTCCATCGAGGTGTTAGAGATTGTGTATTTCTGATGATAGACGTTCACTCGACGTGGTTCGGAAGTCACGTCAAGCCGTTGGTCCCGTTGCTGAATAACCACTGGTTCCATGCAAAGTAAAAACACATACAAGATTACATGGATCAGACAGCGAGTTGAAGGTGTCCCTCCTCCGACCTTAACCCAAGGTCGACTGCTCACCGCCTCTCCTCTCATTAGGAAGTCAACCCTGACGTGTTCCGAATACTTGACCTGAGGGGCATCATCCTGTCAATTCTGTCAGGGGCAGAATGCTGGCCTCACTACTACAGTGCTTTGGACCATTCCAGCTCCATTTGAAGCTTTCTGTAAAATTCTGATTGACTGATGTGATATGTAATGAAAGCTCTTTCAGTTTCTTTATTAACTGCCATTGCATAATGCTGGCCTCACTACTACAGTGCTTTGGACCATTCCAGCTCCAGTTGAAGCTTCCTGTAAAATTCTGATTGATTGATGGGATATGTAATGAAAGCTCTTTCAGTTTCTTTATTAACTGATATTGTAATCCTCCAATCCTTCAGCTCCACTTCATGACTGAATGAAGACCCAGAGATGGGCTCCAGTTGTCATTCTTGAGGTATTGTCGCAAGGCAACCTTGAGATATTAACTCATCTTATAATATACATAATTTTGGTCTTTTTTTGATAAACGACCTCAAAAATCATCTCAAGAGAGATCTGACCGATAGATGAACTCGTCGTAAATGTTCCCTTCTCCCCAGCTGCATGATCTGGCCCCAGCATGTGCAGCTTGTTAAACTCGAAAGATATCATTACCTCAGTACCGCCATTCCGTTCAAGGTTGCGTATCGGCAATTATTTCATGTTCTTGAGGATTATTTCTCAGAAATTTGAAACTGGGAGTGACTGGAGGAAGAATAATTCTCTTAGAGGGCATCAGTGTTCATGGAGTAGATGTAACTCCGTCTCCAAAGCACCCCTTTCCCAAACCACTGACCACCATATGTAACGTGGGGATTTGAATTGTCAGTAGCAAAAGAACTTGCAGTCACTGAATTATAATTATTCATATTATTCAGAAACGAACCATATTCACATGGAATTAGTCCACAGGGCCCACTGACTTGAAGAAATTTCAAGCTTCCAAAGAATATAGCGTTCATTTGAAAGAAGCAACAGAAGGTAATAGGACATACAGAAATAAGTGATCAACTATTAGAAAAAATAAATTAACACAATGAATAAATAGATGAAAAAAAAGAGATAATACAGCATCTATTCTTAAGGACAGCCATGCCATTCTTAAGGAAGAACACCTGTATATTGGCGGAAGCAAACAGGTTTTTTCACCAGAACGAAGATTTGAGTACACGAGAATATCATTATCCGTGTTAGGAATTTCGCTCTGGGGCGCAATGTCCTTTTCTGAACAGTATAATAAAACACTTTTTGATTCTATTCTTTATCCTTGGTTTTATTTATACATCATACATTCTCCAAGAATTATTACTATATAATTATTATTATAATTTTTATTCTGTTCATTAACTAATGCAAAAATACTCTAGAACTTTTTTTATTCTATTCTTTATCCTTGGTTTTATTTATACATCATACATTCTCCAAGAATTATTACTATATAATTATTATTATAATTTTTATTCTGTTCATTAACTAATGCAAAAATACTCTAGAACTTTTGGTCTTTGGGTTGCACCACTTATTCATGGTAAGAGTGATTTTGTAACTCTCTCTCTCTCTCTCTCTCTCTCTCTCTCTCTCTCTCTCTCTCTCTCTCTCTCTCTCTCTCTCTCTCTCTCTCTCTCTCTCAGTTCCCATTTGCATAGGCATTTCCTTGCTCATCAGAAGTCAAAGAATATAATTAAGGCTTCGGCATCGGGCAATTTAGAATGTTATGCCAAGTCAGTGGCGTTGTTGCTAGGTCAGGAGTTTCGTCTTAATGAGAACCAGACAAAAAAGACAACATCCTTTTGACGTAATTGCGTACCTACTACAGGGAGGTGTTGACTAATCCCTATGGCTCTGAAAAGGAAACATAAATGAATATGTATTGGACGTATGTATACACGCACATGCTGAGGAAGAGGCGTGTGGTGGGACTATAAACACACACACACGTACGCATAATATATATTATATATTATATTATAATATATATATATTATATATTAATTATATTAATATATATATATATATTACATATATATAAATATATATATATAAATGTCCTTTAATATTCTATTCGCTCTACCTCGGAATTATATATTTTCATATATGTTTAACCGAAGGGAAATTTATTCAGCGATAATTGAATTGCCGGCCGACGGGCACGAACCATCGACATCTTCAATTCCAGGACTGGCAGTGAAGCCTTAGCCCACCCCGTAAGCTTCACTGCCAGTCCTGGAATTGAAGATGTCGATAGTTTCGTTCCTGCCCGTCGGCCGGCAATTCTATTATCGATGAATAAAATTCTCCTCTTCGGTTAAACATATATGAAAATATATTAATTCCGAGGTACAGCGAATTAGATATTAAAGGACATTTGTAGTTCGATATAGGTGTATGAATCACGGTAATGTGATATGACTTATATATAATATTATATTATTATTATATATGCTTACTATTGATATATATATTTAGAATTTATTATAATATATATATACTATTATATATAATCTAATATATATTTATATAATTATATATATGATACTTTATGCAGGTCATTACACAATTTGCACACACCCATATTATATATATATATATATATATACTATATATATATATGTATATTTTTATTATATATAATATGGGTGTGTGCAATTGTGTAATGACCTCATTAGATCGATGGCATGGTATGTTAAGTTAAAATCTATTGTGCCTCTTTTGTTGTAAACATTGAATTAGGTACTTGGCAATCAGCTGACTGTCGAGGATGGAAGGGCCATTAGGCCTATGAAACCTTAAGCCCAAAATACTAGTTAAGAATAAAAAATGACATGATACAAATGGAATAAGGAACGAACGAAAGCAGATCAACATGAGCAACCTCTGATGTCATCTGAGCAGTGCCATAACAGAGAGAAACCTCAAACATCAAGGATCTGATCCCTTAACCTGATTCGCGAATGTTTACGTGACCAATGGAGCTTCTCATGTTGGCATGATAATGATGATGATTCAGCAGTGTCTCCCGAAACGTTCTGCATTCACACGCGTGTTTGCTTTGCTTTGCTGTGCTTGTCGTGACTGAAAACACGCTGCCTAGAATACGAGGCTCAAGTTCAAAGAGAGAGAGAGGAGAGACGAGGAGGAGGAAGACAAGGAGAGAGAGACGAGAGAGAGAGAGAGAGAGAGAGTCATCCCAGGGTGAACGTAAGCTTTTATTTTCTCGTTCGTGGGGCCAACTGCAGAACAAGGAAACTCGCTGGAAAGACCTGCTTTGAATGTTTTTAATCAAAATTTAAGAAGACATGAAACCCTGTCTTCGTTTCAAAAGGCAGCATAACATACATTAAGTCATTAACTCATTGCCAGAACGATGACATGCGAAAGTAAAGAAAATTAGACCAGACGGTAGATGGGAAACCGGCCATTTTAGCGGCACCGTTCTTGTCCACTTGTTCGTAGCAATAAGAAAAGGAGGTGGTCGCTTATCACTCTGTCCTATCTGAACAAATGCATCTGGGGAGACACACACACACACACACATGCTCGCCATTGAGGCAGATATGAAAAGTAATTCGTTCCATTCAGGATCTGACGAGGTACTTTTCAGAAGAGGTTCCCGCCACTTCTCTCGAATGCAGCTGCTGGGCGGGAGGGAACTCGTCTTGGGATGAGGGCGGGAGGCTTAAGAGTCACATGAAAGGGTTCAGTGAATCGTGAGAGATACGGGTAGTACTATAATAGTTAATTTGGAATGTTTCCTTTTTTTTGGGAGTCCGTAGTGGTAGTACTACGGTTATGGAGAAATGTTTTTAAGGTAGTTTAACATTTAGGGTGAGATGTTTTTCGTACGAAGACTAAATCTTGTTTTAGGTTAATTCTAATGTTTGGGTGAAGTGTGTATTTGCTAGTACCATCGTTAGGACAAAATGTTTTTAACGTTCTAATCTTGAGGGTGATTGTTTTAAGTTGAAAGTATTTTATTCTAACGATATTAAGTGTTAAGGACGGAATATGCTTGGTGCACAAATGTTTGATTGAAAATAATTTTATAATACTGGTATTTACACTGACGAGTATTTTTGGGCAGTACTAAAGTTTAGGTTTTATAAAAGTGTACTTAGACCAGCTGAGACGTGGTCAACAAAGAAGGCTCAAGAAAGGAAGTTAAAAGTGGCAGAGATGAGGGTGTTGAGATGGATGTGTGGAGTCACGAGAAGGGATAGGATCAGAAACGATTATATTGTAGGGACAATCAGACTCAAAGTGGTAGGAGTGTCAAAGAAGATGCGGCAGAGAAGATTGCAGTAGTTTGGAAGCCTTTGGTCATGTCATTCGGGGAGAGGAGGATCATGTGTGGGGAGAGGAGGATCATGTGTGTAGTAGAAGGGGTCATGGACGTGGAGGTGGTTGGGAGGAGGAGGAGGAGGAGGAGGAGGAGGTGGAGGAGGAGGAAGGGAAGGCAAAGATTCAGATGGAAAGACAACGTAGCAAATACCATTCGGGAAATAGGGTTAAGAGAACAAGATACGCAAAATAGAAGATGGAGAAGGCTTACACGGAACAGCGATTCCATAATGGGTAAAGGCTGAAGACAAAGAAGACTAAGGTTAAGCATAAACTGAACGTGTTTAATGGATGGTTCTAATTTTAAGACAAGAATAGCTGTGTTTTAGGATAGTATTAATGTTCAGAGTAGCTACTTCATATCGGTGTTAATGGAGACTATTATAGCATCTAGTGTTCATTTAATGAATAGTTGTAAAATGTCTATGGAGCGTATGAATACATCAACGTAAATTTTATTCTGAGGAAATCTTGAAATAAAATGTATTGCTTAAAACAAGCAGGCGGCCTCGTGTCAGCGCGGACTCTCACTCTTCAGAGTAACTCTAAAATAACCAAAATATAAGAATGTTAAACTGAATGAACCAGAGCTATAGTAGGTTCACAATACCCGTACATTTGATGTCTACGCCCGTCCCTTACGACGGTCCTGATTGGCTGTTGATAAGCCAATCACAGAGCTGGAAACTCTTAGTCTCTCTCAAGAGTTCACATAGACAAGATGTATGTTTTACCTCTCCTGAGAGATACTTTTGAAAGACCTATCCCTTAGGAGAGGTGGAAAATATATCCTGCCTTTGTGAACTCTCGAGAGACACTGAGACTTTCCAGCCTGAGCCGTGTGACTGGCTTATCAACAGCCAATCAGGAGCGTCGTAAGGGACGGGCCTAGACGTCAAATGCACGCTTATGTGAATCTACTATAGTATATATAGAACTAGGAGATCACAACTAAAACGCAAATTTCAAATGGCTGCTATAATCCCAGGTGTCGTTCTCTTGGCAGAATACTTGGCAGTGAAGAGCTTCGACTTGGCGATAGCGAAGAACAGCACCGAGCACCACACGGCCGAGTACGAGCTCGTCGAGAGAGCGGAGCCGCGTCTCGTGGTGAGGAGAGGCCAAGAATTCACGATCATCTTGCAGACGAATCGACTTTACGACGCTGAGAAGGACAAGCTCTCCCTTGTGTTCAACGTGGCAGGTAAAAGGGCGCTTGGGGTAATGGAGTGTTGGTGATATATGATGATAGCATTTTAGAGGAGTTTAAACCGTTTGGTCAACTAGTATATTTTGTACAAGGGCCAGAAAAAGTGATCAAATGTGCTTTTTAAACAAGATTTATGCGGATCTTTGTTTTTCTGCAGTACTCAGTATTTTATGTTTCTGATTTATTATTAAAGGTATATTTTTCATTATTAAAAGAATCTGACTTCTTATATTCTAATAGAATTTTATTGCAGATGGTAAATGAACAAAATAATCAACATAATAATAGCAGAAATTGTAATTGAACCGTTATATATGGAAAAAAAACTAACAATAGTAAAGTGAAAATAAAAACACTGGAATTAATTTTCTGTTTTTTATGAGTCTATGAACAAAATTACAATATAGTAATAAATCTAATTTGGTCTATTCACCTAATAATAATAATAATAATAATAATAATAATAATAATAATAATAAAGAAATCCACAGTGATATACTTATGTACATTATTTTGCGTTCCTCTGGATCAAAACCGTTTAGATATATCGAGGTTTAGTATATTATCAGTTAGTAGTGAGGAACTCTAGAATTTTATATAAAAATACAGCTAGAGAGATTCAACAGGAAATGTCCGTCATTATAGGTACCAGTGTTGATTTCTTTACTCCATTATTATATTATTATTATTTTTGAAGGTAGGAGACCCTCTCTCAAACATGTTTTGTTAAAGATGATGGCAGCATCAGTGGAATGAATTTGATATATGGTCTTTCAATTCTTCTTATTATTTCTTCTCATCAGGGCTGATATTTGCTCAATAGCTGGCCGATGTTCATATCGGTCGGAAAGAAGGATGTTTTCTAAAAAATAATAATTATTGATATGATAACAAAAGTGGTTAACAAATCTTAGTCTAAGGGTGTAACGGAATTCCAACGTTTCCAACCGTATCATCGGTTCATTTTCAAGGAAAGGTGAGCTTGAAACTGATGAAATGGGGTCGTTCGGCGGTATTTATTGTGTCCAAGGTGCTCTGTCTGGATGGGCGCTGCATTTTCATTGGCTTGAACAGAAGGATTAAGTCCCTGAGTCAAGCCGTTCTTGCAGAGGTGGAAGCTCCGCACTGCTCTTCTCGTGCGGACGCTGGAGACTGGGAGCGTAGTATTGGGAAAGGTCATTGCCGATAGACGGGGGCACCTGATTGGCCCGTTCGATCGGCTCTATGGTGCTGGCGGGCGGCGCCCTTCGTGCCACCGTCGGAGGAGTGAAGTCTCTTGGGTGGTGTTGAGGAGGGTGGGTCTCTCCTTCCCGATGTGTAGGGCCTCCAAGAGGCGGAGGCGACGGTGGTCTGCTGCCTTATCGATAATTCTGATATTAGGAATAATGTCATTCCTAATTATCCTGGTATTGTGGACGTTTTTGGCATGATTATGGATGGCGCCTTCCTGAGCGTGGCAGGATATCCTCTTCGAAAACAAAATCGCATAGTCGTCATACCAATGTAAGCGCCGGGCATTCCCGGACAGGGCATTTGTAACTGGTAGACAACGTTAGTTTTCTGAGAGGGTCCTGCAACACGGGGGCTGGATTGTTTTTTCATAATCAGGCCACTGGTCTTCCTTGTTCTTGTAGTAAATTATTAGTTTCACTTTTTTCGCAGGGTCCGTGGGGAGACGTTCCTTTCTATGATGGTACGAAGGGCTCGCTCGTCCTCTTTGTATTTCTTATGAAATACTCCCTTGTAAAAGAGAGTGACGTCTTCAAGGGCGGCGGGACGACGGCTCTGCTGATACCACTTATCGATGTTTCTGCGAATGCATTTAGTGATGTCCGGTTGGAATACCGCCGTTGTTAATTAAAACTTGGGCAACACGTTCTAATTCAGTGTGCGTGTCCTTCCACGAAGAGCAGTGTGAGAGAGCTCTCCTGATGAAGGCGCTGATCGCAGTGCGCTTGTATCTCTGGACACTCGCTCTCGCCGTTCAGGCACATGCCCAGGTTTCGTGGGTTTCGTATACACCTGTGTACGAAGCGCTCCTCTTGTTGCCCGACGAGGACGTCAAGGAAGGGGAGGCGACGGTCACGGCAATGTTTCGATGAAGTTGAGTCTGCTGTGGTCGTGGAAGGCTTGTCGCAGGCGCTCTATTTCTTCCACGTGCTGGCGCTGATGAAAGTGTCGTCAATATACCGGACGTACATAGACGGCTTCCTCGATGTTGGCGAATACCCGACGTTCCACAGCACCCATGTAGAAGTTCGCGAAAAGTACTCCGAGGGGAGAACCCATCGCTTACTCCGTCTTTCTGTGTGTTACATATGTCCTCTGTGGGTGGAGAAAGGGGCCTTTTTTGTACAAATTTCAAGGAGTTTTCGATGAGGCATGCTCAGGGATGTTTAATGGGGGCGTGGAGTCGTCTCTATATACACGATCCAGGATTATCTGAATTGTTTCATCCACGGGACGTTGCGTGAAGAGGGACTCCACGTCCATCGATGCAATAACTCCTCGGGGGGTGTCGTTTTCAGTGCTTCTAAAAACTCGGCAGATGACTTCAAACTGTGGTCATCTGGAACATAAGGAGTCAAAATAGTATTCAATTTCTTCGCAAGCTGGTATGTAGGAGCGGGAATTTGGCTAATAATGGCTAATAAGGGGCGTAACGGGTTCCCTGGTTTATGGGTTTTAACGTTCCCGTATATGTAGCCAAGGTCGTAGTCCCCTACGATCGGCAGCAAGTGAAGGGCATGGAAGCTGCATTGACAGTCTCAATAATCCTATTAGCCTCACGTTTAATGTCATCTACCGGGTTCTTGGTGATCTCTGGAATTTGCTGCTGTCTGCCAGTATCTCATCCAACTTGTGGTGGTATTCTTCAGTGCGGATGAGTACAAACGCAGCGGTTTTATCGGCCCGACGGACGGTGACATCCTCTTATGAACATCGGCCAGCTATTAGCAAATATCAGCCCTGATGAGAGAGAATAATAAGAAGAATTGAAAAGACCATATATAAAATCAATTCCACTGATGCTGCCATCATCTTTAACAAAACATATTATTATTATTATTATTATTATTATTATTATTATTATTATTATTATTGTTGTTGTTGTTGTTGTTGTTGTTGTTGTTGTGGTACAAGTAGCACTGATACTAATTTTCATAAGACTATACATTTACCCTCTGCCATCTTTCGCTTATTCTCCTCAGACGCCAAGAAGCCCAACTTCGGTAATGGAACTCAAGTTGGCGTTGGTGTCGACATGGAAACCTCGAGTGGCTGGAAGACTAAGCTGGTCTGTGCGGACGAAAACTCCATGACAGTCCAGGTATATAGAAATTAACTTTTCATTTTTTTGTCTGGTGTTGGTAAAGTCTCCCATAGTTTTACAGAAACCTGAGGGCCACACCAAGCCTCCTACTCCCTTTCGCGCTCCTTACCACATTCTCTGGTCATCTTAGGGCAAGAGACTGGTGGCATAAGGCCTCCTTAATCTAAAACGATTAACAAAACAACCAGTCACCAGGAGCTGGTTCTTTTTTTTTTTTACTACTGTCAATGTTGTTTAGCCGGTCCATGAAGGGAAGCAGCTGTGAGTTATTGTTTTTTTTTATATATATTATTGAGTTTTCGTTTACAACTAACTTTTGCTTTGTAATATATTAAGTGTGCGATTTACCATTGACACTTCAGTCTCCAAAATATAGAAATAGAAATAAGGCAAGTTCACTTTTTTGCTGTTCTACGGTGGAGCAGATTTGTTGACGAAACACTTTTTTGGTTTTCTTTATTGTTCACAGCAAGCAATATTATCCTGTGGTAAAGTTTGCCTCCAAATGTCCTTGACACTGAATTGAAAACGATCGAAATAAAGCAACTTTCAGTGCGTTTTTGCAGTCGAGAAAGTTTTTGAAATGAAGCAGGTTTAGTTTACATCGAAATGAAGGAGATTTATGAGCTGGTTCTGCTAAACTTTATTGCAATACAACTGAGAACAGCTCTTAGTTATTGTATTTAATTTTTCCATTATTATTGAACAAGCGTACTGGCTTGAAGCAAAAAAAAAATGTCTGAGTTGTGTGACAATTCACACACATCTTACTATAATTTCTTTCCAATTAGGTCATGACATCCGCGAAGGCAATCATTGGCAAGTGGAACTTGGACGTCGACATCCAGTCAGGAGACACAGTCCACAATTACCCGTGCAAGGATGGGTTCTACCTCCTGTTCAATCCATGGTGCAAAGGTAAAGAAACAACAGGCCAATCTGAGTCTTGTCTTGTCTTGGAGCAAAGCCTACACTCGTATTCAAATGTATATGGAGCTATATTAACTAATCTAATTTCC
>NC_087211.1:70587875-70610375 GCF_015104395.2 Macrobrachium nipponense | reverse complement strand
ATGAACTCGCGTTCTTTTTTAGTTTTCTGTAAAAGAAAACTATTGAGATGGCTTTTCTTGTCCGCCCTCAGATCTTAAAAACTACTGAGGCTATGGTCTGCAAATTGGTATGTTGATCATCCACCCTCCAATCATCAGACATACCAAATTCTAGCCATCTAGACTCAGTAGTTTTTATTTTATTTAAGGTTAAAGGTAGACATAATCATGCGCCTGGCAGTGCTATAGGCAGGTCACCACCGGGCCGTGGCTGAAAACTTCATGGCTCATACAGATTTATACGCTGTGCAGAAAACTAGATTGCGCCGAAGAAACTTCGGCGCATTTTTCACTTGTTTCATTTCTCACTTGTTTATACATCTTCGAGCGTGGGCTAGAAAAATTTCATGAGGACGCTCGTCCAATGGCCTCCTGGTCTCTTACTTTAAAATAATGATCATTGGCCCTTTCAGGGTGACTGTCATCGTCGAGAACAAGAGCAACAAGGACTACGACGTCGAGGTCGTCCTTAGGTCTGACACCATGCAGTACACGGGAGCCATCAAGGATCTGGTCAAGAAGCACAAGCAAGACGTGACCATGAAGGCTCATACCAGTGAGTAGTATTTTAGTGCAAAGGGGTTTTTATTCGTCTTCCTGCAGGATGAGATATCCTTCCTTATCTTTCTACCGTCTGGATTCCTTTATTGGAAGAGATTTTACATTTAAAATGAGATTTGCTTGAAGTTTTGATTTTTATGTTGAAAGGCCAACATGAACGATTAAACACTGATCTCGGTCATTTTGATACAAATAAAATATTTTCATTTGAGTATTGAAATGTAGTACATTCCCCTTCTCTCTAGTCTCCATATTTCTCTTCTGTGTAAATTAGCTTTGATAAAATATTCTTGCTTTTTTCATTGTCCTGGTTCCTCGTTGGACGAGTCGGTAACATGCTCGACTACCTATCTCAGGTTCCGGGTTCGATTCCCCTCTCTGCCAACAAGGAATCAGAAGAATTTATTTCTGGTGACAGAAATTCATTTCTCGATGTGGTTCGGAACACACAATAAGATGTAGGTCCCGTTGCTAAGTAACCATTTGGTTCCTAGCCACGTAAAAATATCTGATACTTCGGGCCAGCCCTAGGAGAGATGTTAATCAGCTCAGTGTTCTGGTAAAAACTAAGATATACTTAACTTTTTTCTTTTTCTATTGTCCTTTTATTTTTCAACTTAAACTTTTTTACTTTTTCTATTGTCCTTTTAATTTCCAACTTAAACTTTTTCTTTTTCTGTTGTTCTTTTATTTTTCAACTTATACGTTTTTCTTTTTCTATTGTCCTTTTATTTTCCAACTTAAACTTTTCTCTTTTTCTATTGTCCTTTTATTTTCCAACTTGAACTTTTCTCTTTTTCTATTGTCCTTTTATTTTCCAACTTAAACTTTTCTCTTTTTCTATTGTCCTTTTATTTTCCAACTTAAACTTTTATCTTTTTCTATTGTCCTTTTATTTTCCAACTTAAACTTTTCTCTTTTTCTATTGTCCTTTTATTTTCCAACTTAAACTTTTCTCTTTTTCTATTGTCCTTTTATTTTCCAACTTAAACTTTTCTCTTTTTCTATTGTCCTTTTATTTTCCAACTTAAACTTTTCTCTTTTTCTATTGTCCTTTTATTTTCCAACTTATATAACTGCGATGGCTTCTGATGCCTTCTTTGATCCATTGCAGAGGAAATGATTGCCATGGAGGTGACCTTTGCTGAATACTACGATAAACTGGTGACCCAGTGTGCCTTCAACCTCGCTTGCCTCTGTAAAGTCAAACAGACTGAATTTGAATACTTTGCTCAAGATGATTTCCGCGTCAGGAAGCCAGACATCAAGATTGAGGTGAGCTTAACCAACCTATCAGTGACTATTTAACTTTCATAAGTTGAATTTCGTTGTTATCCGAACTCTATGACATGCGAGAGAGGAGCAGGTTGTGGTCAGTTTCTAAAGGAGTGACTTAATAAAAAAAACTGAACCTCATATTTTTACTACATGCGAATCTGTGAGGAAAAATTTGATTGATATTGATTTTGAAATAACGGTTGTTCAGGCTTTACGGGATCTAACGAGTATTTTCTATTTTCATAAGATGAATCTTACGTCTTTTTCAATCATCAAAATGTATCATATCAAACTTCTTTCTGACTTCGGTTCTTACCAATGATTTGCAAATTTCAAAATCCACTTCATCTACTCCAGCACAAAAAGCCACGAGATTCACTTTCGTAATTACGTTTTGCTTAATTTTTTTTTCGGAATTATCGAGTGTTAGTTAGCGATTAACAGTGCTGTTTCATACACAGTAAAAGTTTTGTAATTCTAGAAAGAAATTGACTATTGGATTGCTATTTCAATTTTCAAATGTCGAATGATTTCATGAATTTTAATAGGGAACGTCACTTTTAATAATCATAATAGTTGATTTATCTGTTTATGTATGTACTCACACCCTACTTAACGTTTCCAATAACTTTAGAGTAAAATCACTTAGATTTTATAAGTTGAATTTCAGATGATTTCGTCCTTAAGTGACTAGATGTCACTTGTACTGTACATTATGAGCTCTTACGAAAAATCAACTCATTTAATTTCATACTTTTTTTCATGAAATGTCACTACATTTGGTTCCTTTCTCCCAAAACTCCAGTGTCCATGCGAACTCGTCGTCAAGCGGGAAGCAAAATGCAGAGCCAGCTTCAAGAACCCTCTCCCCATCGCCCTCACGAAGGGTCGGTTCATGATCCAGGGAGGTGGTCTCACGAAGGTCCAGTTCATCAATTTGAAAGAGTAAGTTCCGACACTATTTTCACCAGATCTCTGTGAATACAACTATCTTCATGATAGCTAAGTGAGCTAGCGCTAGGCTGCTGCTCTTCGTGACAGGTCCAAATCTTGGAGTTGATGGACAGTGTCTTGCTGTTATTTCCAAAGTTTATGGCGGAAACCATACACTGAGGTAAACCATACACAAATGTATTAGGGAATGAAGAAGTTCAGAGTTCATTGCATGTGGCTGCTCTATGCAAATATCATTATTTAGTGCCTTTGATGGCGGTTAATTAATTATTTTATTTGTAGATACTTGAGTAAATGTAAGTTTCATGCCATAACAGGGTCATTTATTTCAATGCGTTTCTTTTACTTGTTGTATATTCTTATCATACATTTTTTCAGTAGCCCTAATTAATGGGAAAAATATTACTTTAATTATTAGTGATTTATTTAGGAATTGATTCATCATCCTCCTCTAATATCTTTACACTGCTATTGTAAGTGATTGGAACTGTGAAATGTTTTCGTTTCTGTTGTGGACAAGTGCGTGGCAGTGTAGCCAGTCCCTTGTTTTTTTATTACTCATTACATCCTGCCAAATTTCTCCCAGGCCTAGTCTCCTGGACTTGATTAATTTACTGCTTTTTATGTCCAGAATGTCTGTTGTGGTTCATAGTCATTTTCATGGTCAAAAGTGTATATTTCTGTTGTGGCTCTTGCTTCCATATTATGTTACCAAGAGTGTACGTAAATACTCCTACTGCTTTCATTATGATCTGAACTGACTGTACCAGTAAAAGGTACATTTCATAATCTCAAGTGCCTCTGTAATGACTTAAGCAACCTATTTGATCACAAATTAATTTTATGTAGACCTTTCGATTTTTCTAACAACCTCAATGCATGCTCTTTTAAACTAAATACTGTTCTAGATTTCTCTCTAATCTCCCACTTCTCTTCTAAACAGGGCAGTTCCCGTGGGCGGTGAAGCAGCCTGCGATTTCACCTTAACTCCCACGATCAAGGGTGAGAAGTCCATCAGCATTATCTTCGACTCCCGTCAGCTGGAAGACGTGGACGGCATGCTGACAGTCCAAGTGATTCCTGCCCAGGAACCAGAGACTGTTCCAGCCACCAATGGCACAGATCATCGTAAGTTGAAACTTTGTCATGACAACCGGCTTTTCTAGATGCTGTGTACTGATAAGTATCAGGCTTCAGTTACAAAAAACTTAATCAGGTTTCGTCTCCCGAGTAATAATAATAATAATAATAATAATAATAATAATTAATAATAATAATAATAATAATAATAATAATAATAATAAAATAATAAGAGACTCTGGGAAAACATATGGAGCAATCCGGTATCACACAACAAACATGCAACATGGCTCCAGGAAGTCAAGGAAGAAGAAACAGGGAGAATAAAACAAAGATTCACAGAGATCACGACAGACACAGTCAGACACCAACTAAAGAAAATGCCAAACTGGAAAGCCCCAGGTCCCGATGAAGTCCATGGATACTGGCTCAAAAACTTCAAGGCCCTACACCCACGGATAGCAGAACAACTCCAGCATTGTATCTCAAATCACCATGCACCCAAATGGATGACCACAGGAAGAACATCCTTAGTACAAAAAGACAAGAGTAAGGGAAATATAGCCAGTAACTACGGGCCTATCACCTGCCTACCAATAATGTGGAAGTTACTAACAAGTATCATCAGTGAAAGGCTATACAACTACGTAGAGGAGACAAACACCATCCCCCACCAACAGAAAGGCTGCAGAAGGAAGTGTAGGGGCACAAAAGACCAGCTCCTGATAGACAAAATGGTAATAAAGAACAGTAGGAGAAGGAAAACCAACCTAAGCATGGCATGGATAGACTATAAGAAAGCCTTCGACATGATACCACACACATGGCTAATAGAATGCCTGAAAATATATGGGGCAGAGGAAAACACCATCAGCTTCCTCAAAAATACAATGCGCAACTGGAATACAATACTTACAAGCTCTGGAATAAGACTAGCAGAGGTTAATATCAGGAGAGGGATCTTCCAGGGCGACTCACTGTCCCCACTACTCTTCGTAGTAGCCATGATTCCCATGACAAAAAGTACTACAGAAGATGGATGCCGGGTACCAACTCAAGAAAAGAGGCAACAGAATCAACCATCTGATGTTCATGGACGACATCAAGCTGTATGGTAAGAGCATCAAGGAAATAGATACCCTAATCCAGACTGTACGGATTGTATCTGGGGACATCAGGTTGGAGTTTGGAATAGAAAATTGCGCCTTAGTCAACATACAAAAAGGCAAAGTAACAAGAACTGAAGGGATAAAGCTACCAGATGGGAGCAACATCAAACACATAGATGAGACTGGATACAAATACCTAGGAATAATGGAAGGAGGGGATACAAAACACCAAGAGATGAAGGACACGATCAGGAAAGAATATATGCAGAGACTCAAGGCGATACTCAAGTCAAAACTCAACGCCGGAAATATGATAAAAGCCATAAACACATGGGCAGTGCCAGTAATCAGATACAGCGCAGGAATAGTGGAGTGGACGAAGGCAGAACTCCGCAGCATAGATCAGAAAACCAGGAAACATATGACAATACACAAAGCACTACACCCGAGAGCAAATACGGACAGACTATACATAACACGTAAGGAAGGAGGGAGAGGACTACTAAGTATAGAGGACTGCGTCAACATCGAGAACAGAGCACTGGGGCAATATCTGAAAACCAGTGAAGACGAGTGGCTAAAGAGTGCATGGGAAGAAGGACTAATAAAAGTAGACGAAGGCCCAGAAATATACAGAGACAGGAGAATGACAAACGGAACAGAGGACTGGCACAACAAACCAATGCACGGACAATACATGAGACAGACTAAAGAACTAGCCAGCGATGACACATGGCAATGGCCACAGAGGGGAGAGCTAAAGAAGGAAACTGAAGGAATGATAACAGCGGCACAAGATCAGGCCCTAAGAACCAGATATGTTCAAAGAACGATATACGGAGATAACATCTCTCCCATATGTAGGAAGTGCAATACGAAAAATGAAACCATAAACCACACAGCAAGCGAATGCCCTGCACTTGCATAGAACCAGTACAAAAAGAGGCATGATTCGGTGGCAAAAGCCCTCCACTGGAGCCTGTGCAAGAAACATCAGCTACCTTGCAGTAATAAGTGGTACGAGCACCAACCTGAAGGAGTGATAGAAAACGATCAGGCAAAGATCCTCTGGGACTATGTTATCAGAACAGATAGGGTGATATGTGCAAATAGACCAGACGTTACGTTGATTGACAAAGTCCAGAAAAAAGTATCACTCATCGATGTCGCAATACCATGGGACACCAGAGTTGAAGAGAAAGAGAGGGAAAAAATGGATAAGTATTAAGATCTGAAAATAGAAATAAGAAGGATATGGGATATGCCAGTGGAAAATGTACCCATAATCATAGGAGCACTAGGCACGATCCCAAGATCCCTGAAAAGGAATCTAGAAAAACTAGAGGCTGAAGTAGCTCCAGGACTCATGCAGAAGAGTGTGATCCTAGAAACGGCGCACATAGTAAGAAAAGTGATGGACTCCTAAGGAGGCAGGATGCAACCCGGAACCCCACACTATGAATACCACCCAGTCGAATTGGAGGACTGTGATAGAGCAAAAAAAAAAAAAAAAAAAAAAATAATAATAATAATAATAATAATAGTACCTCAGGTTAACAGACATTTTGGGGATATAGCCTTTCTGAAAAGTAACCTAGTCCGTTTAGTAACAAATACCTTATAAAAATTCTGCGTTTGAGTATTTACAAGATGTCCTACAGCCAACAATATTTTCACATGGTTCGTCACTTAAATCAACCTGTGCTTTGCTCTTGACATTCAGTTTAAGAGATATACATAAAAATGCATTACATCTAAGATGGTAGCATAGGAAAAAATAATGACAATATAATAGGTGATCAGTATACAAGTCCCACTAACTGACGTCCATTAAGTTATGGTGCTACTCTATTTCATTGTAAGTTTCCGTTGTAGAATATTGATGCTGAAGATGTGTTAAAGATGTTTGCTAGAAACATCTCTTGCATCTTTTAGCATCATGTTGCTAGAATATTATATATACCAAGTAGTACAATATCTAATTTATGTCAGTGCAAAATTGAAATGAGGGTGTTTATACATAAACGCAAAAGGGCATTTCCAGTTTTCCCACCACTAACTACTGACGAATCTCGTGTAAATTTTGGCAGCAAGATGTTTAGAGATCTTATAAAATTGGCCTGAAGTCTCTAGGGTTTAAATCCCAACCCGTAATCTTGCTTAGTATTCTATTTACTAATCTATAAATTTTATAGAATGATTTTTGCATGGATGTTCTGCCAAACTTATAGAATATTGTTTTTAAGTTTTCAGATACATGGAGTTAGGCAAAAAAAAAAAAAAAAAAAAAAAAAAAAAAAAAAAAAAAAAAAAAAGTATCCAAACCAGATCAGCACAATTTCTGGCAGTCAGGATGAACATACCTAAATAGCTTCTGTTAATGGAAAATTTATCTTGGTTTATGGGTGTGTCTATTTACAATTATTCCATGCATTTTCATTGGCAGTATTCAGTGTGCTTGGTTTATTAGAACTTGATTCCAGTAAAATTTCCTTTGTAATAGGGGTTTGATACTTTTTCGAATGCAATATTTTTTGTACATTTTACCTGACAGTACAGTGCTCATTTTAATATTATATTACCATCTACACAAATTTTGTCTCATGTGTAAAAATGATTTTTTAACTTGCTTTCTTTCACAGCTGTCAACGGCGACGCAGCAACGACTACGGTGCCGGAGATCACTCCTTCAGAAGAGGTCACCGAAGAAGCGTAGAAAGTGAGGCACCTTCTTCTGAAGCTGATGTTCTTCCAATAGTTTTTTATATATGTATTTCATGACAGAGTCAACAGAAAAACTGTGAATGGCAGTGCCAAAAGTGATAGCAGCTAGTGTGCTTATTTATGCGAGGAGTATTTTTATAAAAAATAAATAAGAAAATATTTCTATGAATGATCAGTATTTGACAAGTCCGAAAACGACAACAGGTTGTTTTTGTTCAGTGTACCTTCTATCGCATAGATGTTCCATACTGTTAGCTACTCATCCTTACTCATTTTTGTTATTGCTAGAAGATGACAGACACAATTTCTAGGTTTTTATTCAGTCGCGTGCTGACTGAAAGGGTAATGTTACCAAGGCTTACGTCAATGTACTTTATTCGACTTTTCATTATGATACTTTACAGTACATAAATTATAGTGTCTTTATACTATGCTTTTGTTACGGAGGCGTATTCGTATACTGTTTATTTGTTTTTAGCATTTTGAATTGCTTAGTAAGATAGAGGTAACGATTATTTCTGACAGTTTATAAACATAAAAACGTTTTGAAACCGTTTTATATGCTTCATGGAATTAGGAAGCGAATCGGCTGTCTTTTACAAATATGCTAAGTCATAAATCAGTTGGTATATACACGTATATACATTTAAAAGCGCGTGTTTTTAAGTTTTACATAAGTCTACTAGTTGAATAGTAGTGATAAACACCAATAAACTGCACAGAATTGAAGTATTATAGATGTGAAAGGCAGCTGGTACACTGCTGTCGTAAGCAAACATCAGGATGGTTCCTGTGCAGACCAGATGGAAGATCTGCTATACTTGTCTTAGTCGCAGATGTATGAGTATGCTTCTAGTATACATGTAGATCCTTACTTTGCTGGAATTCAAGGTGACTGAGTAGAATAAGACCCATTTTTTTACACTTAATGTATACCATGTTTGAATTCATAGACAAATATAATGTTTTAGATCATTGCATGTTTATTTGTGATTTGAATTAGTGTTGAACGTGATGTATGGTAATTGACATTTGGAACCTGCATTTATTACCTGTGGTGATGTATGATGTAGTATGATGCTCTTTGCCTTCTCGAGTCTTTTAAAAGCAAATGTTGTGTCTGGTGGAATCAGGCAACTGCTTTGTTTATCTCATCCTGAAGTTATAAAGCTCCAGCGAGGTGTCAATCATTAATCTTTCCTCCGTAGATTTACAAAATGTCTTTTCTAGACTGAATGATATTTCGTTGATTCGGTGTGACTTCGGATTATGACTGATGAAAATGATTAGTGAGTGGGTGAGTGCTCTTCGTACGTGGTGGTCCCTCCGTGCTGTTTGCATTCATTTTGAATTCTGTTTGAATTTGAAAGGAATTTTGATGCTCATATGTGATTCTCATCGAGTGCGTGGTGTGCGTCTGTTGTGATTTCTACGTTCGTGTTTTGAATATCGTTTTCATTGACAGTGTAAGATATTTTTCCGTTGTTTTTCTTTAGTTGTAGTAAGTCAGTGTTAAGTTTATCTTAGGTTTTTAGGGAATCTTGAAGAAGAATGATGACTGAATGTGAGGAAAATGTACCTTTTTATTATTTTTATTATTTGATTATATCTACACAATTAACGAATGACTTACACCGGTTTACAATGTGCCTTCTTTAGGGTATATACATGTATTGTGATTGGATCCTCTTCAGTGTATTTTTAAGGATACCGTATTCAGATTTAGACATCGTTTTGTGTTAACCATTCGTGATAAGCGTCGACGTGCGATGCTGAGTAATTCAGAACTTTATGAAGGTCTAATATTTTTTGTAAATAACTCAAGTTTTTACTAGGACGGCAAAATAAAAGATGACAAAGTGTTAGTTTACAAATATGACACTTTGTGTGGTCAATAACAATTCTGTTGTCATTCTTTACTCTTAGTAACCATCAGTTATTTTATGCTTCCTCTGGGAAATGTAATTTTTTGATATCAAAGGAAAATCCTGCCCTTGAAGTCGCTGGCTCTCTATAATAAACGGATTCCATCACTTTGGCGGTGCTTTCCGTTTGGGTGCTATTTTCGCAAACTCAAAACTTGATTGAGTATGAGCTTTAAAAAATGGGAAATTTTTTACATTTACACGTATCATTATAGTTTAGGAATATCTTGTTTGATTAGACATGTACATACACAAACACACATACACATATACATTATATATATATATATATATATATATATATCTATATATATATGTATATAATATATATATAATATATACTATATTAATATATATATTTATATATTAATGAACTCCGTTGAAAGTTTAACTACTTAGCCAATTAATGATAAGGTATTGTGAATTTCAGTGTAAAGCTTCTGAGGTCCAGGTTTTAATCAAATCAAAAACCAATAAAAGAATTCTCATAACTGTCTTCGGATACAAATATTATTGTTAGTAACAAATTTACATAGATACTTGTGTCAAGGTTTCTTTATAGTAAGTTAAGCATATGTTTTTATATTATGTTCGTGAGATGGTATGTTTGAAATGATTTTTTTATATAAGTGATGTGAAATCCATTTTAAAAATTTTAAAAATTAAAAAAAATCTGAATGAAAAAAAAAAAAGAAAGAAAAAAAGAAGAAAAGGAAAAAAAAATGTTAGATGGTGCGAATGAATTTCTTTATGTAAGTATGTAGTATGTTGTGAAATCAATTCTCCACGTATCCATAAATCACGTGAAATCAATTTTCACTTAGCAATAAATACTGTGAAATGTTATAATATGTGAAATTATTTTTCCACGTGATTGTAAATGAGGTGAAATCTCACTTTTTATGTGACTGTAAAGGATGTGAAAGTCCTTTTATAAGTAAAAGTAAATGTCGTGAAATCATTTTTTAATGTGATTCTAACTGATGTCAAAATAACTTTTTGTAATAAATGACCAATGTTCTTCTTCTCTTTTATTTTCCTGCTTTGTAAATGGATGGAAAGGACAAAAGTGAACTTCAGATAATAATAGATAATTGTCTAGCAATTCATCCCCCTAAGGAACTTTTTAATCAACCTCAAGCTTTTTGTATCCAACAATTATTGAAAGGATGAGGTTGCTAGCCGCATTTCCTATCCTATGGAATGCACTAGGATAGATGTGTATTAATATATATATATATATATATATATATATATATATATATATATATATATATACATATATATTATATCTAATAAAAGGAGCCCATAAAAACAAACCAAAATGTAGAGAGAAAAGTACTATATTTCAGAGACTGCTGTCTCTCTCTTCAGGTATATGAAATGAGAAAAGTTTACAGAAAAGGTGTGATTTATACAAGAGATTCGTCCACAAGTAAGCCAATTTAGGTCACCCCCGCTGATAATCTTCCTTTAATCTTCTTAAGCGTTGGTTGAATGAACACTGCGTCGACGATGTCGGATGTCCAATTCCCTTTTGAGATGTTCATTACCTGCTTCTCTTTTATTAAGGCCGATTCCATCATTTGACTCTTGTACCGGCAGTTGCTGCTATAAATTACACGTGACATATTCCAGTTTATTCTATGGTTATGTTCATTTTATAGATTGAAAATAGCCGAGTTCTGTTGTCCATACCTAACTGACCGTTTGTGTTTGTATTAATCTCTGGGGAAGTGATTTACCTGTAAAATCCGATGTAAGATTGGTCACAGTCCTGGCATGGGATCTCATATACCCCAGAGTCTTTGGGCGATGTCTTTTGTTGGACGTTAATCAGGGATTTGGCTAAGGTATTTGGGTAGGTAAATGCAAAAGGGTTGGATTTCCCAAGGGTGTGAGTTACTCTCTTAATCGTCTCCAGGTGGGGAATTTTTATTTTATTGTTGGGTGTGTCTCTGGTCTTGTCTTTAGGGGGTCGGTAGAAAATTACGTTTTTGCTTTTTGAATTGCTTTCTCAATTATATGGTCAGGATACTTTAAAGATGAAAGTTGCTTGCGAATTAGTTCAAATTCTTTTTCCAGGAAATCTGGGGAACAAATTCGTAAGGCTCTTAAGAATAGGTTGCTAGCTAGACCTATCTTGATGGTATTGTCATGATAGCTAAAATAGTGAATATATGAAAGTGAGAACGTTTTGGTTTTCTGTATATGGTAAATTTGTATTCTGTCGTGTCTCTGATTATTAAAATATCAAGAAAAGGAATTTTTGTTGTCTGTTTCCCATTCAACTTTAAATTTGATGCTGGGCACTAATGCGTTTAATTTTGAGAGGAATTCATTAAAATTACCCCACTTATTATCCCAAAATGTTAGTATGTCATCCACGTATCTCATCCACAGCATGTTTTTGGGTTTTATTGCATTTATTACTGTAGTTTCAAAGTATTCCATGTACAGATTGGCTAAAATAGGACTTAAGGACTACCCATACTACACCCGAATTTTTGCTTGTAGAATGATTCCCCGAATGAAAATACGTTATTAGATGCACATAATTCAACTAACTTTATTATTTTTTTCAAGTGCCAAAGGGAAATGATCTGAATAGGGGGATAATTTTTCCCTTAAAAACTGAAGAACGTCCTGTACTGGTACTTTTGTGAATAGGGAGTCTACGTCAAGGCTTAAAAGTTTTATGTTGTGAAGTGGTATATGTGCTTCTCTGAATTTGTGACAAAAGTCTTCCGAATGTTTGATGTGACTGGGAGAAAAAGTGCCTAAAAAAGGAGAAAGGAGGCCAGCTAACCATTTAGAAATTTTGTAATTGAAAGCTCCGGCGCATGAAACGATGGGTCTGAATGGAAGATTGTCTTTGTGAGTTTTTGGGAAGACCATAAAAAGTAGGTAATTTAGGATTAATTACTTTAAATTTCTCTAATAGTTCAATACTCTTTTTGTCTTGGCCAATTAATCTTACTTTCCGGTACAAGAGTCAAATGATGGAATCGGCCTTAATAAAAGAGAAGCAGGTAATGAACATCTCAAAAGGGAATTGGACATCCGACATCGTCGACGCAGTGTTCATTCAACCAACGCTTAAGAAGATTAAAGGAAGATTATCAGCGGGGGTGACCTAAATTGGCTTACTTGTGGACGAATCTCTTGGTATAAATACCACCTTTTCTGTAAACTTTTTCTCATCATATACCTGAAGAGAGAGACAGCAGTCTCTGAAATATAGTACTTTTCTCTCTACATTTTGGTGTTTTTATGGGCTCCTTTTATTAGATGGAATTCTGTTGTTACAGAACACTTTTACCAGTCATTGTCAGACCATTATGGAATTCAACCGCCTTTCCACGATTCTTCACTCACTTCCAGAAGTCAAGCCAGTTTTCCGCAAGTTTGAAAAAGAACTGAACAGACTAACACCGGCTGAAAAAACCAAAAACACTTTTTGGAAGAATGCCTCAAAGAACAAGTACTTCCAAAAATGTACGGATTCGGGAGATGGACTCTGCAATCAAACCCCTTCCCTCTATCACACAAGATTTTCCTGGAAGAAAGAATCACCAATACGAGAAACGACATCTTCGTGCTACGCAGAGTGATATATGGAACTCAATCTAATCTTCGCCTCCTCACTACGGACCACGTATACAGGTATCTGATTTCATTCTGTTCCGACATTGCTGCCTATAATAGCGTGACTCATTCCAACAGACTTTTACGCAAGTTAAATAACCTAATAGATAATAGCGCATGGAATAATCTTGAACAACAAGACAAAGTTTTAAACTTATCCAACACCCCCCCTTACTGTAAATCAACATTTAGTTTTAAATTTAGGCTTATCCTTTGCCCTAATGCCAGACCGCAAAAACAACCTAGACTTCATAGTGGCTTTTGATAAATTCATATCTGACAAAAACTACAGCCGTGAAGAGATATGTTTAAAAGGAGTGTTACTAAATGCTTTAACTGACCTTCATAAGAAATATCCTGTTCCCCGCAGATTCATGATAGCCATCCACTCGCTAAAAAAGTTAGATGTTATAATAAGTAGATCCGACAAAGACGGCAAAATTGTAATAATGGACAAAGACTTCTACCTCGACAAAATCAACCAGCTCCTTAGCGACACAAATACTTACGAAAAACTGACGAAAAATCCCCTCCAGAACGTTCCCACAGAATTTTTTCGGAAAGTAAGATTAATTGGCCAAGACAAAAAGAGTATTGAACTATTAGAGAAATTTAAAGTAATTAATCCTAAATTACCCTACTTTTATGGTCTTCCCAAAACTCACAAAGACAATCTTCCATTCAGACCCATCGTTTCATGCGCCGGAGCTTTCAATTACAAAATTTCTAAATGGTTAGCTGGCCTCCTTTCTCCTAGGCACTTTTTCTCCCAGTCACATCAAACATTCGGAAGACTTTTGTCACAAATTCAGAGAAGCACATATACCACTTCACAACATAAAACTTTTAAGCCTTGACGTAGACTCCCTATTCACAAAAAGTACCAGTACAGGACGTTCTTCAGTTTTTAAGGGAAAAATTATCCCCCTATTCAGATCATTTCCCTTTGGCACTTGAAAAAAAATAATAAAGTTAGTTGAATTATGTGCATCTAATAACGTATTTTCATTCGGGGAATCATTCTACAAGCAAAAATTCGGGTGTAGTATGGGTAGTCCTTTAAGTCCTATTTTAGCCAATCTGTACATGGAATACTTTGAAACTACAGTAATAAATGCAATAAAACCCAAAAACATGCTGTGGATGAGATACGTGGATGACATACTAACATTTTGGGATAATAAGTGGGGTAATTTTAATGAATTCCTCTCAAAATTAAACGCATTAGTGCCCAGCATCAAATTTAAAGTTGAATGGGAAACAGACAACAAAATTCCTTTTCTTGATATTTTAATAATCAGAGACACGACAGAATACAAATTTACCATATACAGAAAACCAACGTTCTCACTTTCATATATTCACTATTTTAGCTATCATGACAATACCATCAAGATAGGTCTAGCTAGCAACCTATTCTTAAGAGCCTTACGAATTTGTTCCCCAGATTTCCTGGAAAAAGAATTTGAACTAATTCGCAAGCAACTTTCATCTTTAAAGTATCCTGACCATATAATTGAGAAAGCAATTCAAAAAGCAAACGTAATTTTCTACCGACCCCCTAAAGACAAGACCAGAGACACACCCAACAATAAAATAAAAATTCCCCACCTGGAGACGATTAAGAGAGTAACTCACACCCTTGGGAAATCCAACCCTTTTGCATTTACCTACCCAAATACCTTAGCCAAATCCCTGATTAACGTCCAACAAAAGACATCGCCCAAAGACTCTGGGGTATATGAGATCCCATGCCAGGACTGTGACCAATCTTACATCGGATTTACAGGTAAATCACTTCCCCAGAGATTAATACAACACAAACGGTCAGTTAGGTATGGACAACAGAACTCGGCTATTTTCAATCATATAAATGAACATAACCATAGAATAAACTGGAATATGTCACGTGTAATTTATAGCAGCAACTGCCGGTTTAAGTTTAAGTATATCTTAGTTTTACCAGACCACTGAGCTGATTAACAGCTCTCCTAGGGCTGGCCCGAAGGATTAGATATTTTTACGTGGCTAGGAACCAATTGGTTACCTAGCAACGGGACCTACAGTTTATTGTGGGATCCGAACCACACTATATCGAGAAATGAACTTCTATCACCAGAAATAAATAGAAATAAATCTCTCTGATTCCGCGTTGACCGAGCCGGGAATCGAACCTGGGACCACCGGATTGGCAGCCCAGCTCGAAAACCACTCGTCCAGCGTGGAACTGCAACTGCCGGTACAAGAGTCAAATGATGGAATCGGCCTTAATAAAAGAGAAGCAGGTAATGAACATCTCAAAAGGGAATTGGACATCCGACATCGTCGACGCAGTGTTCATTCAAACCAACGCTTAAGAAGATTAAAGGAAGATTATCAGCGGGGGTGACCTAAAGTGGCTTACTTGTGGACGAATCTCTTGGTATAAATACCACCTTTTCTGTAAACTTTTCTCATTCATATACCTGAAGAGAGAGACAGCAGTCTCTGAAATATAGTACTTTTCTCTCTACATTTTGGTGTTTTTATGGGCTCCTTTTATTAGATGGAATTCTGTTGTTACAGAACACTTTTACCAGTCATATATATATATATATAATATATTATATATATAAATATATAGATATAATAGATATAATATATATATATATATATATATATAATATATATAATATATATATATATATATATATAAATATATATATATATATAAATATATTATATATACATATATATATATATATATATAATATATATATATATATATATATAAATATATACACTGTAACATACAGCATTCTTATTCCCTTTAATGTACTATAATACACAGCTTTCGTATTCCTAACGTTGTATACTTATGAATCTATTGCGAGATTTGTTCCTTACTGTCTTCTGGCATTGGTTGTTATACCTGCTCAATGAAATTGCTTATCCATAGAATTACTACTACAGCTGTAGGAGCGAATCGCTCCTAGGAAAGGATCCGCTACGTACAGTACAGCACTACTGCATTTTGAAAAGTAAGTCAGTGTACTTTTTTCACTTTTATATGTTTGCATCCACGTTGTGCTGTTTTCTAGGCAAGCTGGTGGTTTACTTTAAATGTGCTTTGCTAGGAGTGATTTTTGATTGGCGTACCCTTACAGGGGTAGCGCCGTCAGTGCACCTCACGCGGTGCACTGTATGCATTACTTGAAGCTCTTTGCAGCGTCCCTTCGGCCTCCCTAGCTGCAACCCCTTCATTACTTTTACGTGTACCTCCTTTCATATTCTTTCTTATATATTTTTTTTTTATTTCCACCCGCTTTCATCAATTGTTTCATAAGGCAACTACGAGGGTTTCCTCTTGTTACACCTTTCAAACCTCCTTTACACTCAATTTCCCTTTCAGCCCCGAATGACCTCATGGGTCCAAGTGCTTGGTCTTTGGCCTAAACTCTATATTCCATTTTCATTTCATTCCTTGATTGGTATAATTCGGAGTTTATTTGGACTTTTCGTCCCTAATTTTGCAGTGCAGAGACAGACTTGATACTTTGCTGAAACAAAAAATCAATGATGAAATCACCGTCGATGTAGATATCTAAAAAAGAAAAAAAATGCGCATTCGATACTTTGCCAAAACAGGATAGTAGTAATGTATGATGTATATCACCTTCATTTCTTATTATGTGTTGGAACAGGCTAAGCACATGTTAACACATAATAATAATGTTAATGTTATGTATGAATGAACTTCGAAGTCAAGTGATTATAACACTTCAGTAGTGGGGGAGTCATATTTTGAATCCTGAGCAAGGACGGAGATTATGGCCTGTTTCAATAGATGACCTAATCAGTTAAATGCTTCACGTACCCGTAACACGCTTTCATTGCTTATTGTGAAATATAATGCAAAATAATGATCTTTAGCTTTTCAGAAAAATAAATGATCATCACTGGTGTTTTCGCGCTTGCATTGCATCCTTAGTTTCCCTAGTTCTGCTTATATCTGTATTCTTATTACTAGTTCACTGATACCGTCACAAAATAAGTTTTTAGGAGCGGTAAGTCCCAGCCGTAGGTAGGGTCGTAATGTACCGTCCAGGAACTCAGGCTGAGGTACTTTCATTCTTGACCAGTGGTGGAAAATGCTAGGCCTAGGCTAGACGACGACAAATCTAAACGTAGAGTCCATTACCAGTTCACTATAGAAGTTACAAAGACGAAATATAACCATATAGATGCACACTGGATTTTCTTACATGAAGACAGTCTTTTATTTATTAATTTCCTATTATCCGTGGAAAATACACAGTATGAACTCGTTACAGTTGAAGACTATCTCGTCTCCTTCATTCGCTTATAGCATCGTTCACCCTTGATGTTGTAAGACCAGACGCACTTGTTTTAACTGGAGAAAAAAAAAAAAAAACTGTTGAAAGGCTTTGAAAAAAATGAAATCAAACCCTCGGCACGTCAGCACTTTATTACACTGTCATTGTATTTTATGTTTTTATATCTTAGCTTTGGTTTCGTACTGTATTTCATGTTACATTAAATTACAATGTGAACCTCAATAATCTATCATTGGCAAAAGGTGAATGAGGTCTTTAGAGCGACACACACTGTTATCTTACATGAATAAAAGTCTTCAAAAAATATAATCTTTGGACTCAGCAGTGAATATTTATGTAGCACAACTCAAACGCTATTGCATGGCACACTGAACACTAAGACAACACTCCTGTAAAAAAGTTTCCTTGAAAGGTTTATGCAATAAATATTCTAACCACATTATTATGGACGGCGATTCTGCTGTGAATACCTCTGTGAAAGGTCCCATAGACGATAAGAATGTGTTTAGGATTAAACGATCATAGACACTGGTATTCTTATCGATATGAGGAGGATTAGACCTAGATATGAATAGACAAGTCTAGATGTATAGCTTCATTAAACATGCGAAACGTCCCATAGAGGATTATATCTGAATGTGGATTACACATCACACGGATTTTGTAATTAGCAATGGGAAACGTCTCATAGATGTTTAATTCAAATTTCGTTGTGACCTGGATGATCGTAGACGGACGATAGGCCTAGTTCGACCACTGCCTCAAACGTCGCAGTGGCCCCGGGAGCACACTCTTTCCAACACGTCAACAGCTTCTGGTACACCGTTAGAGGCCGCGTGCTGGATCAGACGGTGAGCCTCACTGTGCAGATGATAATTATATTACTGTTAATATTTTTTGGAATATGGACCATTAGAATTATTAAGTCAAATCGCCGGACAGCACCTCAGAGTTTGCTCTTTTAAGATATCATTCAGCTATTTCATATTTTCAAATCTTTTATTGCTATGCCTGATTGGTCCGACACTGCATAAAAATTCTGGCTGCCCTTGAAACTGTCCATTAGATTTTCCATCACTTCTTGTTAGGTTTTAGCCAACTACGACGTGAAACGTATTCTATAAAAGACAGCTAGGTTATTGGACTAGATTATGAATAATTATAGTTATAATTACTAAGAAAAATTACCCGGCTATACCATAAAATTTACAATATAAGTATCATTCTGTTGTTTAATTTTGCTGCGAATTTTTAGTCCTATAATCACTAAGCCTAATTACGCAAACATCCCTTTAGTCTGTCATGAATTTGAATACCCTGCCGTCTGCTCGAGGACAAGATTTATTTCTCTGAAGAGAAGTTTTCAAAGATTATGTTATTTGTGATACCATATCAATAAATATCAGGGTTCACGTCTTAATCGGAAGCGTAAAATAGTCAGATTTGATCAACGTATGGTTCATAAGACAAGTACTACCATATTGTACTGAGATACTACATTAAAGATTACCTAAATATTTCTGCACTTAATATCTGAATATAACAATTTTGATATTGAACTGAGAAATTACAACAAAACTCCAATCTCGTAATGCAAACGTTGCATTTTTTTTGTTTTTGTTTATCATCACCTATAAACTAATAACCAGACATCAACTACGTATAAACAGAACAGAAGGCAGACTCTACAAACCCAGGCTCTAGGCCGATCTTGTACCCCTGAAGGTGCCCAACAGCCAAGTTATAGGATGCGTGGGGATGCCCCTGGGCAGCTGCCTTCTTGAACCATTCCATCGCCGCGGTGTGGTTCCTTTCCACGCCTTTTCCTACGGTGTTGGAAAGTTTTTATGAACATTCGCGAATGCGTCTATTGAAAAGGGTGACGAATTATTGTTTTCGTTTGCCATAGGTAGTTGGAACGGGGATGGGGGATGGTTGGTGGTGGAGGACCGCAAATGGAAGCATTTTGGGATACGAGTCTAGAGGTCTAGTGATTAAACATATCCAAAGGTTCTCTAGAGAGGGAAGAGGCAAAACTTGGAGCAAAGGAGGTCAGTTCAATTCAATGACAGAACAAAAGAAGTCATAACGGGTCACAGTTGTAACAAACTAACAAATTTTCACAAATTAATGTCCTTTTAATTATTCTCTTTATTATTCCTAGTCAAAATGCGTAAACAGTAAAAGACTTTTAATCTTTTTAAGTAAAACAGTTAACGAAATTATACTACAGTATAATATGACAGATTATCACTTTGATACCCATCTTATCTTACCGACGAGGAATTTGTGACCAACAGTCGCCTGGGCCTCTTTGTGTCCGAAATGGGCATACGCTTTGGTTATGTGGAAATGCATGTGTTCCCCGTGGTACCAAGCGTAGTATACCAGGCCAATGGCTAAAGCCACTACCAGAACCTAAGAATAAAGGGAAACAGTGCTTCAGTTGACACCATTTGTCGTTTACCAAAACTACAAAAAATCTTGTGGGTTTATCCGAGATAATTATCAACAAAAATGCATTAACGAAGGCTAGACATTCCTTGCAGTATTATGTGGTTTCTGTATCTAACTCTGTATTCGAAAATACAGGTTGGCAGTTTAAGGTTTCAATTGTTTGTTGTGATTACAACAAAATTAAGAGTATAAATATTTAGTGGACCGAGTTATTAAAAGTGTTATATATGTCATATTTATCTCTTTCACATACGGCATAATTTTAAAGAAGGTGATATATAGATCTATATTATTATTTCCATGAAATATGATTTCATATTTTGCAAAATATTCTATACAAGACTTTATAAATATTTAGACGGAATGTCTTTCAGAGTCATAATATAAACCTAGTCAAGAACATTTATTGGTATAAACATGAAATTTCTAAACAGAAGTTAAATGTTTACCTGTTTACATTATCCACAAATATTTTCATCTAATTACATTTTATATTCTATAAGAAATACAAAACAACGCTTTGAATAAAATTATTTAGAGATACATTTTTCTCATGGGCAAAAACTGCACGTAAGACTATAACTAACATTCATATTACTTTCGACAATGCTACCCAATTGTAATCAAGATTTCCATCAAGTAATGCTTTATATTATGCAAAAGGCAACTAAGGAAGACCTTTAAGACATTCGGGTACATTCCCTGCATAACTCTTGTAAAAAGACGGAAGCGGTACCTGAATAAGTATGCACAGCCAAGTATCAGGTCGCTTTCTCCTCGCCAAGTATACTTTCCCTCCATAAGGCAGCGAATCGTCCCAGTCCTTTGGGATGTATCTGGACCCTTTTCCTTTCTTTTCACCTGTGAAGCATGAAGAATATTCAGCTTGAGGTCTTTCAGTGAATTTGGAAGTCATTTTCAAATTACCATGTTTGCCCTGTCATCGCTTTGCTACTTTTCACGATCACATCAAGTAAATATAAGACATTTCAATATTTTTTTTGGAAATAATTATAGTGTCATTAGTAGTCTGAATCATGGACATTGCCCGTTGCTTAGGGCTCAAGAAGAAACATTGCTCTTATCAAAGGCTAAAGAATAAACATTGCCCCTTACCAAGGACTAAAGAGTAGATACCAAGGTCTAAAGAAAAGACATTGTCTATTCATTACCTAGGTCTAAAGAATAGACCTTGCTCCTTACCAAGATCTAAAGAATAGACCTTTCCCCTTACCATGCAATAAGGAATAGACATTGCCCTTTACCCAAGTCTAAAGAATAACATCGCCCCTTACCTAGGTCTAATGAATATACATTGCCCCCTTGCCTAGGTTTTAAGAATAGACATTATCCGTTACCAAGTTGTAAAGAATAGACATTGCCCCTTATCAAGGTCTAAAGAACAGACTTCGCTCCTTACCAGACAGCAGAGGCTCTGCCTCGCCCTGCTTTTTGTCTACCTCCTCTGTGGCTGCCGCTGCTGGAGTACGGGTTCGAAGCCTAGCCGTGCCAGGCCGGGCGCTTTTGCTGTTTAGTCGCACCCCTAGTTTTCCAACCATGGTGGCCTGTAGCAAAATAGGAATATTTGTATGTAGAGTGTGCGTAATGTGATGGCATAATGAGACCCTTGAGAATAATAGCCATTTTCAACATAACCCCACCCGCCATCTTTGGTCATTTCTTAGTCGTCTAATTCCTTTGGCTTTACATTGTTCCAATTTTCTCATCTCATTTAAGAACTAACCTTTCGAGCGAAACTTATGATAGTGATTCATGGGTCTCGTCAAAAGGCCTAATAATAATAATAATAATAATAATAATAATAATAATGATAATAATATATGTGGCGCCGTGGCAGAGTGAGTTAGGTCGTCAATGGACTGGTTAAGCAACATTGGGGCTGGTCAGTCGTTGGATGGGTGACCGCTCTCCTCGGCGTTGATTCCTTGGGAAGGATCTTTACCATAATTTCCTCAGTCTACTCAGCTGTAAATGAGTACCTATCCCCTGATGGGTAGGGTCCAGCTATGGGTTAAATAGCAAAACTCAGCAATGATGTTAAGAAATGAAGGAATAAACGACAACGACGTAAATGGAACCTCTGGCAACAGAGGAGCTTCGTCCGGCAGCCAGGTATTCAACCCAATTGAAGGGGAAGACGGTCAGGTACTTGGAGGTCGTCATCCAGCAACTGACTACCACAACGACAGTAACCAACAGCCTGAGATTGGAGTTACAGAAGCAAACCAAAGGAAGAAATGGACAAGAGAAGAAAATAAGGAAATATGGAGATGCTACATCAGAAGCAACCCGACGGAGAGAGGATATAGAAGAAGGTTGGTCAACATCTGGAATGAGAGGAATAACACCCCCCAAACAGAGCAGAAG
>NC_087211.1:70561863-70587375 GCF_015104395.2 Macrobrachium nipponense | reverse complement strand
TGTACAATTGTATTAGGGGTCTTCCACTCGTTCGGGAGGGATCAAACCCCCGCACGAGGGGATTTCCCCCCCATTAATCGCTACTACTATTATTTCCGCAGGTGCTACTGCCACGAGCGTGGACCTTGGTGAGGTGGGCGTCCTTCCAATTGCAGGGCGTGCGGTGTCCAGGGGCTGCGGTTCTATGTCTGGGCCTACTGCGGTCACCCATGGAGTGGTGACCACGCAACCAGGTGACGACGTCCCTCCTCACCTGGTGTACTCGCCTCACGTGGTAACAGTCTTGCCTACAGCCGCTGTGAAGTGCCGTTCGCCGTACCGAGAGGGGGGCGTGCCGCCGCCGCTCGTGTTGCCGCGCTGCAGCGACCACACTTCAGATGTCCTAGAGCTCGCCCCTGGACCTGCCGCCGGTACCAGGATGTTGCTGGCTGCTGCTCCACTTCCTGTGTTTCCGGTGCTGCCTGCCGTACCTGCCGATTCTGGGCTGACTGTCCATGCAGTTGCTGCGTGGTGTCTAGTTGCTGCGCTGGCTGTTCCTGCCGTTGCTGCGCTGGCTGTCCCTAGCGGATGTCCCTACCAGCTGCTGGCCGTGACTGCTGTTCCTGAGATGCCCATACCTGCTGATGTCGTCCCTGTTTCGTGGTGGTACTACCCCAGACTTTGGTCTGTCTGTACAGGTGCGTCCGGGCCCTGTGGCTTCGGCTACAGCAGCCCCGGCTCCGCCCTGGATAGCAGATCTTACGTCTGTCCTGAGGAAGCTGACGAAGAAGAAGAGGAAGGTGTCGTGGTCGTCGTCTTCATCTTCTTCATCGTCGTCGGCCGCGCCTCTTCCCCTTCGACTTCTAAGGCTTTACAGCCGAGGAAGAGAAGGTCGCTCCTCCCTCCTAAGAAGCTTCCTCGGAGCTTCTCGGGACCGTCTCACCTCGGTGGGACGGGAGGGTTCCTTCCGCTGGTCCTCCTGCTCCTTCGGGAGCGGGGCCCGTCTCTTCTTCCGCAAGGAAGAAGACTACGGGGACCAGAGGGGTACCGGCTAACACCGGTACTTCCTCGCCTGGTGTCAGTGGTTCTGCCACTGCATCAGGGTCCGTCTCGGCCTCTCGTTCGCGGGAGGTACCGAGTGTACGGTCGCCTACCAGCGACCGTGCAGCCAGAACAGACCTCTGAGTCCCGCTCAGCGTCAGGTTCACAGCACGGGGCGGAAGACTGGTGACAGCCGCTCATGCGACTCTCACCAGACCAGCTCTCACTCTCGCGGTGAACAGCTGGCTACCCGGGGACGTGACGGTCCACGACCGACCACGGGCTGAGGCTGGGAAGAGGTCCTCCCGTTCGCCGGTGCCAGCCACGGCTGGAACCAGCGACGTGACGTGCCGTGAGGACAAGCACCGGTCTCACTGCGACAGTGGAGCCTGCAGGTCGCCTGACCGTCGCTCTCACAAGAAAGCGACCGGGTACGGCAACCAGCACCAGCTCTTCTGACACTCGAGATCGGGGCCGCTGTGCTCAGTCCAGCCGTTCTCCACAGCGAGACGTTCGACCAGGCCATGCAGCTCGATCGCCACGCGGGTTGACGATCGCCTGCAGCCCTCAAAGCCTGCTGGTTATGCCAGCGAGCAAAGAGGGAGCGTCAGGTCTGCCTCTCCCGTACCTTCAACCTCCTCGGGTTACACCGGGAGGAGCGAGGTATTGAGGAGTGATCGTGAGGGGTGCGCCCCTCATGATCCCACCACAGCGCCCTACGTACCAGGCACGGTTCTTGGACCGGCCAGGACGTATGCGCAAGTGGATGGGGAAGACCGAGAGGGCTGTCGCTGTTCCCCCTTCTTAGGAGAAGGTTCTCGGAATATGCTTGTTCGAAGGGGGCTTAACGGCCCACTCTGCAAGATGCTGTGAACTTCCGAGATCCAGAGGAACTTTGCCGAGGTTACGGCGCTGATTCGTCAGCTCAATGACCTCGGGGAAGGATCGCCGCTCCCACCAGCAGAGCCACGTCTCGGCTCGAGTCGTTTTGGGGCCCGAGAGGGAATCCAAATCGACGGTGGGTCTGCCGCGATCGGAGCTTGCCGACTGGGTTGAGCCAGGTAGTCTCTCGTCTCCGGACAAGAAGGCTCTCTCGGTTCTGGACGGTCGAACAAGCTCTTCACCTCCTCTACTGCGACAGAGGCGTTCTACGTGTCTTCGGACATCGTATATATCCCTTCGGTCCTCCTGAGGTTTCGACCTCGACGAGGACTGGAATGGAGTCGGAGCGTATCGGCTCTCTCCTGTCAGGTCTCGATCAGCCCCAACCAGACGACGTTCACAGTGGAAGGACGGCGTTCCCCCTCACCTGCTGCCGGAAGTGGGGGGGTGCCTGGCCAGCCATTGGGACCCGGTCCAACAGCAGGCGTACGTTCCAGGGGCATCGAAGGACGTAACATTGAGACAGGAGATCAAGACCATGCTGAGCAAGAGAACTGTAGAAATCGGTACGGATCAGTCACCGGGCTTTACAGCCGACTCTTCCTGGTGGAAAAAGTCTACGACAGGCTGGCGCCCAGTGATAGATCTCTCTCCCCCGAACCGGTTGGTTCGCCAGAACCGGTTCACGATGGAGACGGCACGCTCAGTGCTCGACTCTATCAGGGAGAACGATTTCATGCTTTCAGTGGACTTGAAGGATGCGTATCTACAAATACCCATTCATCAGTCCTTCGGAAAGTACCTCCGCTTCATCCTCGACGGGACGGTGTACCAGCTCAGGCCACGTTGCTTCGGTCTCTCAACCGCCCCACAGGTGTTCACGCAAGTGTTTCACTGCTGTCTGCTTGGGGCCATTCGCACGGGATATGTCTGATGGGGTATCTCGAACGATTGGTTAGTCCTGGCGAGCTACCGCTCGCAGTTACTACAGGACAGGGATCGACTGCTCGAGTTCTGTCGCGATCGGGGGATCGTTCTGAACTTCGAAAAGTCCGATCTCGAGCACAAGCAAAGGATGAAGTACCTGGGTATGCTGATCGACACGGTAGCAGATTCAGGGAGGCAGCCAACCAGTTCCTGTCTCGGCAGGAACAGGGAGCTCAGCAATGGCAAGTCGCGATCGGACACCTGTCGTCTCGGGAAGCCAGTCCCTAACGGGCGTCTTCACCTGCGGTCTCTTCAGCAGACCAAAGGAGAGTTGGTCACAGGCGACGGATCCCCCAAGCCTTCCATGGTCACTGACACAGGAGGTGAGGCAGGACCTAGCCAGGTGACTGGACGACAGGAACCCCTTAAGAGGAGTGCCTCCGCGCACTCTCCCCCCGGACATGCAGCTGCTCTCAGACGCATCGACCGAGGGATGGGGTGCACACCTGGAAGAGTTGCGGACTTCAGGAGTGTGGTACGAGAACGACAAGCACCTTCACATCAATGTACTGGAACTAAAGGCAGCGTTCCTCGCTCTCCAAGAGTTCCAGGACCGCTTGATGGGACACTCAGTGGTGTTGATGTACGACAACACCACGGTGGTGGCTTGCGTCAACAAATAGGGGGGGCCTAGTGTCTCTCCCGTTGTATCAGTTGACTCGGCAGGTGCACGAGTGGGCCGAGGCACACTCAATAGAGCTGTCGGCACGCTACATTCCAGGGAAGGAATGTAGTAGCAGACACGCTCAGCCGTCGGGATCAGGTGATAAGGACGAATGGTCTCTACACCAGGACGTGGCGGAAGGAAAGGCTCTTCGACCTGTGGGGGCGACCAGTCGAGGATCTGTTCGCCATCCGGCACATCAGGAAGCTCCAGCTGTTCTTCTCGGCCGTGCCGGATCCATGGGCAACTGCAGAGGACGCTCTTCAAACACCCGTGGGACAACCTCTTCGCCTATGCCTTTCCCCCGTTCAGCCTGATTCGCAAGGTGATCAGTCGAGCACTGGTCATCCCGAATCTCAGGATGATCCTGATGGCTTCCAATGGTATCCGGACCTGCTGGCTCTTCTCGCAAGAGAACCGAGAGAGATTCCCCATTGGCACAACCTTCTCGGCCAGCCACACGTCGAGCGGTACCACCGAGCAGTCCAGTCCCTACGTCTTCACGGCTGGCTGTTATCCACCTTCTCTTGCGAACGAGAAGCTTTTTTCGTAGCGCAGCAACAGAGATGGCTGGAAACGTCCGTCAGTCCTCTGCAGCTGTGTACCAGGAGAAGTTGGCCGTCTTCGGTGGTTGGTGTCGTAGACGGGGCCTATCTCTTCTCAGAGCCACTCTTCAGCAGGTAGCGGATTTCCTCGTTTTTTTCTTCGCCGAGGAAGCTCCTCTAAGTTCCCACAGTCAAAGGATACAGAGCCGCCTTGTCGCTCGTCCTGAAACTGACGGGATTGGACATCTCGAACTCGTTCGAGATCTCCTTGCTTAGGAGCAGCTTCCAAAGGTCTTGCCAACCCAGGGAACTCAAATGACCCTCGTCTTGCTGGACCTGGCATCGGCGAAGAGAGTACGGGAGCGTCATGCAGATAATGATGTGGATGAGATGCTGCTTTGGTCCTGGGAGGACGCTACGGCGCTATCTGAAGAGAAACTCGACACTCGGGCCTGAGTTGTCGAAGCCTCTTCGTTAGCAACGGGGTCAACAAGAAAGAAGTATCAAGAACACTCTTTCGTCCTGGCTGCGTGAGGTCTTCAGGAGGGCGTATGAGGCTGATGGTAGTGACGACATCCGTACGTCCCGTCCGAGAACTCACGAAGTCAGAAGTATTGGCCCCTCGTTGGCGTTCGTAAGAACTTCTCCGTGGCGCAGGTATGGAAAGGCAGGGGTTCTGGTACAACCAAGACAACAAGACCACCGGCAACTTCCTTATACCTCTTGGATATTGCCCATAGGTCCTTGGATCGGTTTCCTTAGGACCCGTGGTGGCTGCTCAACACGTCGTCTAGCTAACCCAGACCTAGCAGGCTGAACAGCATCGAGTCCTGGTGTGACTGTATGAATAGATAGTGATGAGAAAGTGACTGGCTTCTCTTTCTATCTTTTTCTCCCCCTCTACCTGTCGGTAGAGGGATACGGTCATCACCCTGCTGGATAAGGACGAGATGCCGGTGAGCTATATGACAGAGCCCCATCCTATCCCTTTCACGAGGGATGGGAGCAGAATATCCACCACTTCCTTCTACAAGGGGGGGAAGTGGATGCCTACAAGAGTCAAAACCATGACTTTAACTTTGCTCCTGTACAGGAACAAGTTCTTACATTGCTGGTACGAAGAGATACGCTTGCCTCTCTCTTAGTACTCGGTCCAGAGGTCTGACCATTGATCCTGCGGTGCACACCCGATCAATCGGACAGAGGCTTGGATCCCTCCCTCGCTCTTACGACCAGGGAGGCTTCCAAGGTTGGGCGAAACACCAGTCTGTTCACAAAAGACTCAGATTCCACCCACCAACCGAAGTGAGTCTTCCTATTGTAAAAGGACCGAAGGTTTGTATGCCGTGTCGGAACAAATGACAATTTGTCTAAAATTGCATTTTTCCTAACTATACAAACTGAGGTCCTTTTACACATAGCCCCACCTCATGCCACCCCTCACTCTGCAGTTTTTGCTTGGGCCAAAAGCAAAAAGTGATTTGTTTACCTCCCAGTCGCGCGCGCGCGCCTGTCGGACAAGCAGTTAACTACCGAACCCCTTGTTCGAAAGCTTACGACCTATCCAGCTGCCGCTAGTACCTTCCTATTGTAAAAGGACCTCAGGTTTGTATAGTTAGGAAAAATGCAATTTTAGACAAATTGTCATTTTGTCGAAAATTGCATTTTTCCTAACTATACAAACCTGAGGTCCTTTACATATAGTCCACCTCATACCACCCTCACTCTGCAACTTTTTGCATGGGCCTAAAAGCAAAAGTGATTCACAGCCGCCGTTGCGCGGCGCGCGCACGATCGGACAAGCAGTTAACTACCGTTCTCCCCTTGTTCGAAGCTTACGACCCGTCCCCCAGCTGCCGCTAGTTACCTTCCTATTGTTTAAAGGACCTCAGGTTTGTATAGTTAGGAAAAATGCAATTTCGACAAATTGTCATATTATACAAGTTCTCAACATACTGTACATAATGTATTTAGAATATGGTATAAGCTATAGATTGCCATAAATCATCCCAAACCCAAAATCTCAAAAGAATACTTTCATTGGGTACTTATTCACATAAAGTTTTATGCTAGTCACTCATGCTGTTTTTATAAATTAAAATCAGTGGCAACATTTCACACTACTAAGAAAACAAACTCCACAGTGAAAGTCTTGTGCAAAGAAGCAATCTCCAAGATAAGATAAATAAAGCACTAATGCATGCTGGACGGTACTTTGTACTTTACCACTGGGAACCTGCTTTTATACCCATACCATACAACTGACAAGAAAACTTGAAGAAAAGCAGAGTTCCCATGTATAGCAATTCACAAAACCTGTCAATCACTGTTTTTTCTGCTATAAAAGAAAGAGGAGTATCTGGAAATTACATCAAAGCACTTGGACTGACGTCATCTCACAGTGCAGTACAACTTTCCTAACTTATCCATAGGATTAACTATTGTGAGAATCATATTTAAACATCAAGTACAGTGGAGCTTGCTTCACACCAATGTGTCTACCTAAGCAGACTACCTGGCAATCTGGTAGGACACTTGGTCCAAGGGACTTGAAGTTTAGTTATCAAAATTTCCTGTCTAGTATGAAAGTCAGACAGGAAATTTTTGATAACTAAACTTCAAGTCCCTTGGACCAAGTGTCCTACCAGATTGCCAGGTATGTCTGCTTAGGTAGACACTTTGGTGTGAAGCAAGCTCCACTGTACTTGATGTTTAAATATGATTCTCACAATAGTTAATCCTATGGATAAGTTGGGAAAGTTGTACCATACTGTGAGATGATGTCAGTCCAAGTGCTTTGATGTAATTTTCCAGTTACTCCTCTTTTACTTATAGCAAGAAAACAGTGATTTGACAGGTTTTGCCTATTGCTATACGTGGTACTCTGCTTTTCTTCAAGTTTTCTTGTCAGTTGTGTGGTATGGGTATAAAAGCCAGGTTCGTAGTGGGTAAAGTACAAAGTACCTTCCAACATGCATTAGTGCTTATTTACCTTATATTTGAGATTGCTGTTGCACCATACTTTCAACTGTGGAGTTTCTTAGTAGTGTGAAATGTTGCCACTGATTTTAATTTAGACAAACAGCATGAGTGACTAGCATAAAACTTATGGAATAAGTGCCGATGAAAGTATTCTTTTGAGATTGTGGTTTTATGATTTATGGTAATCTATGGCTTATACCATATTCTAAATACATTATGTACAGTATGTGAGAGCTTTTATGAAATATTCTGAATTTCAATGGTTTGTACTTATAATTTATCTTGTGCTTGTGTACAAACAGGATGATTTTGATCATATCTGGTTACTGACGATATAATGTTTTCATTTGTTTGTTCTTTGTCATTTCAGAGCCTTTTTCCCAGCCAAGCAGTGGAAAGAGTCAAGCTTTCCAGGAATTTTGTAAAGGCTTTGCAGCAAATAGATGAAAACCTGGCGCTGGAAAAAGGTATTTCCGCCAAAATGCCGGCAGCGATGCTAAAGATTACTCAGTATTTGACACGTATGAGAAAGATCAAATTAAAAGGAAAACAGTAAGTAGCTACTGTATGGTACTGTAGCATTAATTATTTCATATTGATACTATGTATATTATGAATACAGTATTTTTGTACATGAACTTCCCTGCCAGATATATACTTAGCTTTAGTCTCCGACGTTCCGACAGAATTTCAAATCTCGCGGCACACGCGACAGGTAGGTCAGGTGGTCTACCTTACCCGCCGCTGGGTGGCGGGCGTATGAACCAATCTATCTCTCCAGCCAGATTTTTTTCTGTCGCTGAAGCGATAACAACTGTTGTCGTTTCTCCGATATATTCTTCATTTCTCGCTTGCCTGGAGATTGATTTGGCTCTATGTTGGCTTGGCATACGCTGATTGTGGACCGTTATTGACTTTGCGCTGGATTTTCCTGTAGAATGTCTGATTTTGATTCTGTTTCCAAAACTCCGGTTTTTGTTTTAGAGTATGTGTGACGATGGATGTAAGGTGAGGTTTACCGAAAGCTGTGGTGGACCCTCACACTTTCTGTGTTAAATGTAGGGGGAATTAATGTTCGTTTAGTAACCCGTGTCAAGAATGTGAGGTTTTGAACGAAGATGAATATAAGGCTCTTTCTTCTTATATTAGGAAACTTGAAAGGGATAGGGTACGTAAAGCTTCTTCAAGGAGCTCGAGCAGGTCGAGAATGAGTGAGAATGAAACTAACATTAATGTAGTTTTAGAACCTTCCTCCCAGGTCTCAGCTCCTGCTCCCCGCACCGAAGCCGTAGATTCGTCTTCGGAGGCGGCGGCCTCAAAAGCTTCCTTGTGTTCTAAGGAAGACAAGAATCTTCGTACTGAGCAAAGTAAGAGTGTCAGTGATGATAAGTGCAGTGTACCCAGTGATGTGGAGGGTGCGTCTGACCGGCTCCTTAGTGCCTCCAGGCCTAGACCTCTTCCAGACTCCCAGTTCCAGTGGAGGAGGAAAGTCGAAAGCCGCAGGAGGGCTAGGGAGAGCCCCCACCGGTCAGGCGTCCCCTCGGCAGATCCTGAAGTTCGCTCCCAGGCTGCCTTGGATCGTAAGAAGAAGAATATTCTTCGCCAGTGTTTTTCGTCATCCTCTTCTCCTTCGCCGAAGCGTGGGGGAGATCTAAGGAGGCGTCACGCCCGTTGAAGAGGGCTGCGGGAGGCTCCTTCAGTACGTTAGCGTCCAGCCCAGAAGACTTTTCTGATGTAGCTTCCTTGCAAGCAAAGAAGCCTAGGAGATCCGGTGATCGACCCTCCCATTCTCCCGCGCCTCGCGCTGAGCTTGCTTCGGAAGAAGATCCTGGGGACTCCTTCTCGAGTACTAGCGGGCCTACAAGCTCAGATCACAGCCTTGGCGGACTCCTTGGCATCGAGATCGCGTAGAAGGAAGGATTTGTCTCTCCCGATCAAGAGATCGAGGCACGTTTCGTCGGAAGAGCGCTCCTTGTAATCGGCGTTCTCCTTCTTTTGAGGATTCTCTACTCATCGTAACATTTCACGAGAGGAACACCACTCCCGCTCGGAGGTGTCGAGACGCCAATTCGACGGATAGGCGCTCTTGGACTATGAAGATATTTCCTCAAATCGGATTCCTGCCTCGGGTAGACGCTCAGACCCCTCTGTTTCTCCTTCTTCTAGAGGTTAGTGCAAGAAGAGGGAGTCGCTCAGGTCATAGAAGACTTGGTTCGTCGTCTCCCGTCTCTTCTTTCTTCTCCTCGTCTTCTCAGAGAACCTAGGGAATGCCCTTCTGAAAGTAGGCGCACTTCTCCTTCCGACTACTGTAGTCGGGCGTCGGATAAACGTGACTGGTAGGCGCTCATCGCCACGGAGTTCGCCTCCCTGTAAGACATCAAGAGTCTAGTAGGAGCCCTGTCCTGGTAAGCGTCATTCGTTTAGTAGCTGTTCTCCTGGAGAAAGACACCTTGATCCTCGTTTGCTTCGTTCTCCTAGTAGGCGCTCTTCGTTCTCGAGACTCCTACTACTGATCGGTCTCCTCTTGCTAGAAGTCAAGAACGCCTCAAGCGCCCTGATTCTGTTTAGGCGCTCGGAGCCTTACAGACGTTCTCCCCTTGGTAAGGACCAAGATCTCGCAGAACGCCCTGTTTCGTTTAAGCGCTCAGAGCGTAGCAGCCGCTCTCCGCTTCGTAGGCATCAAGAGCCTCTCAAGCGCCCTGCTCCTGAAAGGCGCCCTATTTTTAGCAACGTTTCGCCGCTTGGTAGGCGCCAGGATTCCACTAAGCGCCCTGTGACAGATAGGCGCTCGGCGCGCCTAGTAGCCGCTCTCCTCACGATCGGCGACAGGATCTTAGCAGGCGCTCTCCCTCTCGTAGTTTCCCTAGGGATAGACGTGGTCTTTCTAGAGAATGCGAGTTTAGACAGAATTTTCGGATAAGCGTCCTTCTTTTACAAACTCGTCGTTCTCCTGTACGCCTTTCTTACTTTGGAATCTTCTCCTCATTCAAGACGTTTGTCTCCTCATCGCACTGTACCAGCTAGGAAATCATCTAAGGATTCTCATAAGGATCCTCATCCCCGTTCTCCTCCTCAAGAAGACCAGGAAGCCTCTGAGGAAGAAACTAATACATCGGCAACAGTTTCTTCGTACAAGAAGCTCACAGAACTTCTCCTTCAGGAGTTCGGAGAGTCTTTTGAGCCCTACTGCTCCTCCTTCTCCACACTCGTTGTTCTCCACAGCGAAAGCAACGAAAGGATCTTCGTGTGTGAGAATGAAACCGACTCTTTCTATGAAGAAAGCGCTCAAGAGTTTCGGTTCATGGATGCGTACTAAAGAGGAAGCGGGGAAAACAATGTTTGCCTTCCTCCGTCGAAGCTTTCAGGACGGACAGGATTTTGGTATGAGACAGGAGAACCCTTGGGACTGGGCCTTCCACCGTCTTCAGCTGACGCAGATTTTGCGCACTAGTAGACGCCACTAGAAGATCAGCTTTGAATTCGGCCAGAACTACGTGGGCAATGAATGAAATGGATCACATTCTAAAAAGGCATTTTAGAGTCTTGGAAGTTTTTCAACTTTCTCGATTGGTCCCTCGGAGTCCTAGCCAAGAAAACTCAAGGACCGGACGAGTTTCTCCGGAGGATTTGAATTGTGTCTTATCCTGTATGGATAAATCGGTGAGAGATGGGCCAGCGAAATAGCTTCACTGCTGGAGCAGGAGGGGTCTTGAAGAAAAGAATTCAGTATTTTTGCTCATTTTGACAAAGTCGGTCTCACATGCTCAGAGATCGTCTTTGCCTTTTTTGCTCCCCTCTCTCACACAGCTGTTTCCTAAAACACCTGGTTCAAGACATTTCGAAGGCTCTCTCTGCCAAAGCTACGCAGGACCTTCTTGCACAGTCTGCAGGAAGCCGCGCCTACCTTCCAGACTAAGACAAAGAAAGCTAAGCAGACCTCTCAGGAACCCTTTCGAGGGGCATCTACCTCTAGATCCTCTTCGTTCAGAGGTCGGAAACCAAATAGAGAGGAGGACTTTTACGAAGTCAATCAAACCTCCCAAGTAAGACTCAAGTCCTTCAGACAACTGTAGGCGCCAGGCTTTTACAGTTTGCAGAAGTCTGGGCCCAGAAAGACGCAGATGCCTGGACCCTGTCAATTTTGAGGAAGGGCTAATCTAATCCCGTTCTCTTCGAGGGCCTCCCTTGACGAAATACCCCGAGGAGTTGACGGCCAGGATACAGGGGGACCCCATCATGAATCAAGCCCTCCGACTAGCGTAGATCAGATGCTGGAAAAGGAGGCGATCGAACTAGTGGCAGATCATCTTTCGGCAGGCTTTTTACAACCGCCTGTTCCTAGTTCCGAAATCCTCAGGGGGATGGAGACCGGTGGTGTTGGATGTAAGCGCCCTGAACTTCTTCGTCGAAAAGAAGAAGTTCTTCCACGATGGAGACCACTGCCTCGTGTTAGCAGCACTCCCGTCCAGGGGACTGGATGGGTGTCCTTGGACTTACAGGACGCTTACTTCCACGTACCAATCCATCCTTCCTCGAGGAAGTTTCTAAGATTCATGATGGGGGGGAAGAATCTTCCAATTCAGGGCCCTGTGTTTTGGCCTCTCCATGGCCCCCCAAGTCTTTACGGCCATCATGAGGAATGTTTGGCACAATGCTTCACCTGGAAGGGGTGAGATTTCGCTCTATCTCGACGATTGGCTTATAAGGGCCAATTCCAGAGATCGTTGTCTGAAGGACTTGAAGAAAACCCTGGATTTGACTATTCTTAGGATTCTGGTCAATCTGCAGAAGTCAAGTCTGATTCCCGCTCAAGAGTGCGTTTATCTGGGGATCCAGATGAACTCTCTGAGTTTTCGGGCTTTTCCGTCACAGGAGAGGATAGCCCGGGACTCCGAAAAAAAGTAACAACCAAATCTTAGTGGGAAAGAAGTATGCACAGGTGAGGGAGTGGATGAGTCTGCTGGGGACGCTCTCCTCACTGGAGCAATTTGTTTCCTAGGAAGGTTGCACCTGAGACCGCTCCAATTCTTTCTTCATCGGCATTGGAGTCGTCCTTCTCAGGATTTGCAAGTTCTCCCTGTCAATTACTCTTCAAATCAAGAAGGAGTTAGCATGGTGGGCGGATCCCGACAAGTTCTCGCAGGGACTGCCTCTTCAATCCAGAAACCCAGCCTGGTGTTGTTCTCCGATGCGTCGGAAACAGGTTGGGGGGCGACTCTGGGAACCAAAGGAGGTGTCAGGGAACCTGGATGGGGGACCAGTTTTCTCTGGCCACATCAACAGGAAAGAACTATAGCCGTGTGGCTTGCTCTGAAGGAGTTCGAGTCAGATGTGACAGGAGCAGTTGTGCAAATAAACTCGGACAACACCACGGCTCTGGCATACATCAGGAAACAGGGGTGGGGGACGCATTCCTTCTCTCTGTACGAAACAGCAAGAGATCTTCTTCTGTGGACAGAAGAAAGGGGGATAAAACTTCTCACCGATTCGTACAGGGAGAAAGGAATGTAAGGGCAGATCTCCTCAGCAGGAAGATAGGTCCTTCCCACAGAGTGGACTCTGCACCAAGAGTTTGCCAGAGCCTTTGGAAGTTGTGGGGGCAGGCCTCTCTTAGACCTGTTTGCAACTTCAAAGAACAAAAGACTGGATCTGTATTGCTCGCCCATCTCGGATCCAGGAGCAATAGGGATAGACGCTCTCCTACTCGATTGGAAAGGACTCGATGTATACGCGTTTCCCCCCTTCAAGATTCTGGGGTTGACTTTAAAAAAGTTCGCAGAGTCAGATTCCGCGAGGATGACTTTGATAGCTCCCTTTTGGCCAGCACAAGATTGGTTCACAGAGGTGCTGGAATGGCTAGTGGATTTTCCAAGATCGCTTCCTCTAAGGAGCGATCTACTCAGACAGCCCCACTTCGACAGGTACCACAAAAACCTCCCCGCTCTCAGTCTGACTGGCTTCAGACTGTTCCAGAACTGGTCAGAGCGAAAACGGCTTTTCGTCAGCAGCTGCTAAGGCAATCGCTAGAGCGAGGAGGTCTTCCACATTACGAGTGTACCAATCGAAGTGGGATGTCTTCAGAAGATGGTGCAAGAGGAATAACGTTTCCTCTTCCAGTACCTCTGTGAATCAAATTGCAGACTTCTTTTATTCTTAAGACAAGAATGTGGCTTAGTCGTTTCGACGATTAAAGGCTATCGTAGTATGTTGGCGAATGTCTTCAGGCACAGGGGCCTCAACTTATCGGAAGATAAGGACTACAGGACCTTATTAGTCGTCGTTTAATACAACGAAAATGCAGTATCCTAAGACACCTAGCTGGAATTTGGATGTAGTCCTTCAATTCCTTGGGTCCCTCTAGGTTTGAACCCCTAATTCAGCTCATTCAGAGACCTTACCAGGAGGACTCTGTTTTTGATGGCTCTAGCTTCCGCCAGAAGAGTGAGTGAGCTTCAGGCGATTGATGGTAATGTGGGTTAAGGAGGACTCTCTCATTTGCTCTTTCCTTCCTGGTTTTTCTTGCAAAGGAATGAGAACCCATCAAGTCCATGGCCCAAGAACTTCGAGATTCGTGGGTTATCTTCTTTGGTAGGAGAAGAAACCCGAGAGAACTCTTTGCCCAGTGAGAATGGTGAAATACTACCTTAGAAGAAAAGAGCAACTGAAAGCCAACCGAGAGGTCCTGTGGTGTTCAGTAAAAGAGCCTACTCGTCCATTGTAAGAAGAACGCATTGTCCTTCTGCTTGAGAAGCCTCATCAAAGAAGCACACGGATCCTGCAGAGAAGAACAATTAGGCCTTCTTAAAGTAAAGCACACGAAGTAAAGCCATAGCAACTTCTCTTGCTTTCAACAAAGAACATGTCCGTGCGAAATCTGATGGAGACAACATTCTGGAGATGTCAGTCAGGTGCTTCGCTAACAGAACCACTACTTACGTGATGTGAGAATCACTTACGAAAAATGCTTGCCTTGGGCCCGTACGTATCTGCGGATTCAGTGCTGGGGGCAGGGAGCTGGAACTCATCCCTGTTTAGTAGTATAAATTTTTCCCCCTTGTATTTGTTGTTGTTGGTTGCCTTAAAGAGGATGCATGAAGGAATATCTTTAGGTCGTAATACTAATCATTAGTAGTTTGGTTAGGTGGTCTGATGAGTGTGGCTCCTTGCAGTAGTAGTGGTTAGGACCTGTTAAGATAGGGACGAACTCCCTTTAACAGGATCCGACTTGGATTCTACCACCACAAAGGCGGGATCACATTATCCCAAGTGGGTAGATCGAGAGGTCTTTCAGCATCAGGTCAACGTCCGAGCTGTAGCTCTCCAGGCAACGCAGACTCAGAGATAATATCAATGAAGTCTTCTGCCTGAACAGGTAAGAACCAAGGTTAATTTATATCCTACAACATCAGTTGTTTCTTATCTCTCCTTATTACTTTAGCTGTCTCTTACCCTCACCAAGGGTGCAATCAGCTAAGTATATATCTGGACAGGGAAGTTTCATGCTACAACAAAAATGATATTGTTAAACTACAATAAAGTTTTGTACATACTTACCTGGCAGATATATACGTCTAATGGCCCACCCAGCCTCCCCTCAGGAGACAGGTGAAAGAAAAAAAAAAAAAATCTGGCTGGAGAGATAGATTGGTTCATACGCCCGCCACCCAGCGGCGGGTAAGGTAGACCACCTGACCTACCTGTCGCGTGTGCCGCGAGATTTGAAATTCTGTCGGAACGTCGGAGACTAAAGCTAAGTATATATCTGCCAGGTAAGTATGTACAAAACTTTATTGTAGTTTAACAATATCATATTATTATGGTGTTTGGTAGTAGCATATAACTCCCACTACTGCATATTCATATACAAGTCTTCCAGTCAGTGAAGATAAGCAGTGTTGAGTTTAGTTGGTTTGTGGATGAATGAATGCTCAGTGATATCAGTGTATAACATCCCCCAATCATCTTACCGCACACTTCATTTAGGGTACTGCTTAGAATGTGGCTCCTGTGACACTATAGATGCTGCTAAACATTCTTTGTGGTAGCCCTTCGTCCAAGCTGTTACTTTCTACTCATTATTTTCCATCCATTTTTTAATTGCATTCACCAGGTTGTCCAGCCTCTTCTTACTCCTTTTTTTATCTCTCACAAAAGAACCAATCATTTGAGTTAGCTGAATTAAAGTAGAAATGCGACTAGATGTACTTATTATTTGAGCTATTTCACAACTATGATATTAATGAGTTGTAGCATGCTGACAATTAGAATTGGTCATAACCTTGTCTTTTTTACTTGTCATGCTAAAGTTGTATTAGAGATTGAGCTAAAAATCTTAATTTTAACTAACTGTTATGTGTTATGAGAAATATATGTTAAATAACTATATTCTTACAGCAAAAAATTGATCCCTATACAACGTAACATAGATGTACGACTGAGGAGACGAGAAGAAAAGGCTTTAATCGCTGCTCGATTAGACAATGCAATTGAGAAACAACTTTTGCAGAGATTGAAAGAAGGAACTGTAAGTATCTGAGAAATTTGAGGACTGTATGTCTTCCAAAGCATCCATATTTATGTTCCTCACCAAATAGCATGATCCATTTGCATTGCTGGAATACACTGTTTCACAGAGAAGTCTGCCAGTCTTTACAGAGCTCTTACGTATATACCTACATACTTTGATATTCCTATTTTCTCCAAACTATACCATTTTTAATAAAATGAAGTGGCCAGTTCTATGACTTGAGAATTCTGGCTTATTGCTCTGATTAAGTCGACGTATCTTGGTCATTTATAGGCTATGGAAAAAATTTCCCTCTTTAACTTTAGAATCACATCACTATGCCAAGATTGGCTTTGTTAATATATGGTTGTAGAATATTTATATAAGACCCTATTTGCTGTTTGTACAATTTGGTCAGTCATAAACAGTTGTATAAAACACTTGTAATTTTTGTAATTATTATAAAGTATTTAAATGAACCAGATGATTCATAGTGATTTTTGATAAATACTCCCATGACACAGTTGCTTAATATGTAAAACTAATATGACAAGTTTTAAACACCAGTGATTTAAAAAATTTTGGTAGTCTTCAACATTTTTAATATTATCTAGGTAATATTTTTAAGATGCAGTTTAGTTTTATAAAAACACACTGATTAGTAAAGTGAAATTCATAATATGTCAGATTCTTAGATTAAGACATACTTTACATTTTTTATAATTAAAAACATATGCCAAGGTATTAAATTTAAGATATGCTTTACATTTTAAAATTGTTTTTTATAATTAAAAGATATGCCAAGGTATTACGTATTAAATTTAAGATTTACCATACCTTTTTTGTTAAATATAATTCAAAGAGTAGTACATGTATATGTGCAACTACTATTGTTATAGTTGTTCTATTTCAGTAGGCAGTCCTTGGGTTACGGCTGGGGGTTCCATTCCCGAAAATTTCCTCAACCTGAATTATCTTAATTATAATGGGAATAAATAGGAACAGCACTGTAAAGCAGGTTAACAGCACCATGAGGCAATGCTTAAGTCTGGAATGACTTAACCTGAACCCTGATGCAACCCAGGGGACTGCCTGTACTTGTGAAAATGAAACTGCAGGTCAGGTCATTCTTTAAAAGCAACAAATTATCTATACTAGTGTGCTTTTAACTGATTTATAATTACCTATGAAAGGTTCATTAATTAATGGCAACATGAATAGAACTATGATTCTGCAACATAAAGGCTCTGGGTATGTTCAGTGAAGAGATAAATATCTCCATACAGTACCATATTAAAAGGAGACATCTTAGGAAGGATGAAATAGACTTTACTTGCTTACTAACTAGAGGGAAGGTTACACCTGTAAGATCTTGGTATCCTATTGGTTTAGACATCATTTTAGCTTACTCTGATGTGTAGAAGGACCCTCATGGATGAGAGTGACAGTTTCATGAAATCAGGACACTGTTAACTTCTTTTGCCTTTAAAAAGAGATGTTGGGATTTCTGCAGTCCTTAAATACAAAGTCAGTACGTGAAGGAGTAAAAAAAACACTGTCGTCAAACTGCTTGCATGAAAGTTGTTACACCCCAGGCAATGGTAAGTGTTCTTAAGACCAATAGTTGCAGCAGGTCATGCTATTCCTCTGGTGGGAGATGTGCATTCCTTCACCTCTTTTTTTTAGCTCAGCCCTGTTCATTTCAACTACTGATGAGATGTAGACTTCCAGGGATACAAGCTACTATATCCCTTTTGATTGGTTACTTTTGCTTTTCACCCTTTTTTTTTTATTATTATTATTAAGCTGCTACTTTACTCAAGTACAAATTATTACTTCATACCCAGGGTGTTCATGGTTAAGAAAGAAACCCATTATTTTGAGCACTTAGATCTTGACCATTGTTTGGCCTCAAGTGTTCTTCAAAACCATTGGACCTCACAGTAGTTGGACATGATTCTTTTCATCCTCTCACACGAATATCTGTTTTGGTTAATTATGATTAATGGGTTTTGCATGAAAAATGTCAAGATTTTAGAATAAGAACAAAATGTTTCAATATAAACCGGTCATAGCACTTACCTTCCTCCCAGTCCCCTTGTTCTAGCTGTGTTGGAAATTTCACTCAAATGTAATCATAGATGTGCATTTGCTTAGTCACTGAGGAAGTGGTTTTTGTACATGAACTTCCCTGCCAGATATATACTTAGCTATAGTCTCCGACGTTCCGACAGAATTTCAAATCTCGCGGCACACGCGACAGGTAGGTCAGGTGGTCTACCTTACCCGCCGCTGGGTGGCGGGCGTATGAACCAATCTATCTCTCCAGCCAGATTTTTTTCTGTCGCTGAAGCGATAACAACTGTTGTCGGTTCATTCCGATATATTCTTCATTTCTCGCTTGCCTGGAGATTGATTTGGACATTTTGGTGACGTATTTCGCTCTATGTTGGCTTGGCATACGCTGATTTGTGGACCGTTATTGACTTTGCGCCTGGATTTTCCTGTAGAATGTCTGTTATTTTGATTCTGTTTCCAAAACTCCGGTTTTTGTTTAGAGTATGTTTGACCGATGGATGTAAGGTGAGGTTACCGAAAGCTGCGGTTGACCCTCACACTTTCTGTGTTAAATGTAGGGGGAATGAATGTTCGTTTAGTAACCCGTGTCAAGAGTGTGAGGTTTTGAACGAAGATGAATATAAGGCTCTTTCTTCTTATATTAGGAAACTTGAAAGGGATAGGGTACGTAAAGCTTCTTCAAGGAGTTCGAGCAGGTCGAGAATGAGTGAGAATGAAACTAACATTAATGTAGTTTTAGAACCTTCCTCCCAGGTCTCAGCTCCTGCTCCCCGCACCGAAGCCGTAGATTCGTCTTCGGAGGTGGCGGCCTCAAAAGCTTCCTTGTGTTCTAAGGAAGACAAGAATCTTCGTACTGATCAAGGTAAGAGTGTCAGTGATGATAAGTGCAGTGTACCCAGTGATGTGGAGGGTGCGTCTGACCGGCTCCTTATGCTCCAGGCCTAGACCTCTTCCAGACTCCCAGTTCCAGTGGAGGAGGAAAGTCGAAAGCCGCAGGAGGGCTAGGGAGAGCCCCCACCGGTCAGGCGTCCCTCGGCAGATCCTGAAGTTCGCTCCCAGGCTGCCTTGGATCGTAAGAAGAAGAATATTCTTAGGCCAGTGTTTTTCGTCATCCTCTTCTCCTTCGCCGAAGCGTGGTTGGAGCTCTAAGGAGGCGTCACGCCCGTTGAAGAGGGCTGCGGAGGCTCCCTTCAGTACGTTAGCGTCCAGCCCAGAAGACTTTTCTGATGTAGCTTCCTTGCAAGCAAAGAAGCCTAGGAGATCCGGTGATCGCCCTCCTTCTCCCGCGCCTCGCGCTGAGCTTGCTTCGGAAGAAGATCCTGGGGACTCTCCTTCTCGAGTGCTAGCGGGCCTACAAGCTCAGATCACAGCCTTGGCGGACTCCTTGGCATCGAGATCGCGTAGAAGGAAGGATTTGTCTCTCCCGATCAAGAGATCGAGGCGCGTTTCGTCGGAAGAGCGCTCTCCTTGTAATCGGCGTTCTCCTTCTTTTGTTTTGAGGATTCTTCTACACATCGTAACATTTCACGAGAGGAACACCACTCCCGCCCGGAGGTGTCGAGACGCCATCGACGGATAGGCGTTCCTTGGACTATGAAGATATTTCCCCAAAAATCGGATTCCTGCCTCGGGTAGACGCTCAGCCCCTTCTGTTCTCCTCTTCTAGAGTTCGTGCAAGAAGAGAGAGTCGCTCAGGTCATAGAAGACTTAGTTCGTCCGTCTCTCGTATCAATCAATTCTTCGCCTCGTCTTCTCAGAGAACCTAGGGAATGCCCTTCTGAAAGTAGGCGCACTTCTTACCTTGCCGACTACTGTAGTCGGGCGTCGGATAACGTGGACTGGTAGGCGCTCATCGCATGGAGTTCGCTCCTCCCCTGTAAGACATCAAGAGTCTTAGTAGGAGCCTGCTCTGGTAAGCGTCATTCTTTTAGTAGCTGTTCTCCTGGAGAAAGACACCTTGATCCTCGTTTGCTTCGTTCTCCTAGTAGGCGCTCTTCGTTCTCGAGACTCCCTACTCCTGATCGGTCTCCTCTTGCTAGAAGTCAAGAACGCCTCAAGCGCCCTGATTCTGTAAAGTTTAAGGCGCTCGGAGCCGTAGCAAGCGCTCTCCGCTCGTAGGCATCAAGAGCCTCTCAAGCGCCCTGCTCTCCTGAAAGGCGCCCTATTTTAGCAACGTTTCGCCGCTTGGTAGGCGCCAGGATTCCACTAAGCGCCCTGTGACAGATAGGCGCTCGGCGCCTAGTAGCCGCTCTCCTCACGATCGGCGCCAGGATCTTAGCAGGCGCTCTCCCTCTCGTAGTTTCCCTAGGGATAGACGTGGTCTTTCTAGAGAAAGGAGTCCTTCCTCGTTTGCTGTTAAGAGTGTCGGATTTAGGAAGGAATGCGAGTTTAGACAAGAATTTTCGGATAAGCGTCCTTCTTTACAACTCGTCGTTCTCCTGTACGCCTCTCTACTTTGGAATCTTCTCCTCATTCAAGACGTTTGTCTCCCTTCTCGCACTGTACCCCAGCTAGGAAATCATCTAAGGATTCTCATAAGGATCCTCATCCACCCCGTTCTCCTCCTCAAGAAGACCAGGAAGCCTCTGAGGAAGAAACTAATACATCGGCAACAGTTTCTTCGTACAAGAAGCTCACAGAGCTTCTCCTTCAGGAGTTCGGAGAGTCTTTGAGCCCTACTGCTCCTCCTTCTCCACATCGTTGTTCTCCACAGCGAAAGCAACGAAAGGATCTTCGTGTGTGAGAATGAAACCGACTCTTTCTATGAAGAAAGCGCTCGAGAGTTTCGGTTCATGGATGCGTACTAAAGAAGAAGCGGGGAAAACAATGTTGCCTTCCCTCCGTCGAAGCTTTCAGGACGGACAGGATTTTGGTATGAGACAGGAGAACCCTTGGGACTGGGCCTTCCGTCTTCAGCTGACGCAGATTTTTCGGCACTAGTAGACGCCACTAGAAGATCAGCTTTGAATTCGGCCAAAACTACGGGCAAGCGGGCTGAATGAAATAGATCACATTCTAAAAGGCATTTTTAGAGTCTTGGAAGTTTTCAACTTTCTCGATTGGTCCCTCGGAGTCCTAGCCAAGAAAAACTCAAGGACCAGGACACGTTTTCTCCGGAGGATTTGAATTGTGTCTTATCCTGTATGGATAAATCGGTGGATGGGGATGGTGGGGCCAGCGAAATAGCTTCACTGTTTGGAGCAGGGGTCTTGAAGAAAAGATCAGTATTTTGCTCATTTTAACAAAGTCGGTCTCACATGCTCAGAGATCGTCTTTGCTTTTTGCCCCTCTCTCTACACAGCTGTTTCCTAAAACACCTGGTTCAAGACATTTCGAAGGCTCTCTCTGCCAAAGCTACGCAGGACCTTCTAGCGCAGTCTGCAAGGAAGCCGCGCCCTACCTTCCAGACTAAGACAAAGAAAGCTAAGCCGACCTCTCAGGAACCCTTTCGAGGGGCATCTACCTCTAGATCCTCTTCGTTCAGAGGTCGGAAACCAAATAGAAGAGGGAGGACTTTACGAAGTCAATCAAAACCTCCCAAGTAAGACTCAAGTCCTTCAGACAACTGTAGGCGCCAGGCTTTTACAGTTTGCAGAAGTCTGGGCCCAGAAAGACGCAGATGCCTGGACCCTGTCAATTTGAGGAAGGGCTAATCTAATCCCGTCTCTTCGAGGCCTCCCTTGACGAATACCCGAGGGAGTTGACGGCCAGATTGACAGGGACCCCATCATGAATCAAGCCCTCCGACTAGCGGTAGATCAGATGCTGGAAAAAGGAGGCGATCGAACTAGTGGCAGATCATCTTTCGGCAGGCTTTTATTTTAACAACCGCCTGTTCCTAGTTCCGAAATCCTCAGGGGATGGAGACCGGTGTTGGATGTAAGCGCCCTGAACTTCTTCGTCGAAAGAAGAAGTTCACGATGGAGACCACTGCCTCGGTGTTAGCAGCACTCCGTCCAGGGGACTGGATGGTGTCCTTGGACTTACAGGACGCTTACTTCCACGTACCAATCCATCCTTCCTCGAGGAAGTTTCTAAGATTCATGATGGGGGGAAGAATCTTCCAATTCAGGGCCCTGTGTTTTGGCCTCTCCATGGCCCCCCAAGTCTTTAACGGCCATCATGAGGAATGTGGCACAATAGCTTCACCTAGAAGGGTTGGGGTGAGGATTTCGCTCTATCTCGACGATTGGATATAAGGGCCAATTCCAGAGATCGTTGTCTGAAGGACTTGAAGAAAACCCTGGATTTGACTTATTCCTTAGGACTTCTGGTCAATCTGCAGAAAGTCAAGTCTGATTCCCCGCTCAAAGAGTGCGTTTATTACTGGGATCCAGATGAACTCTCTGAGTTTTCGGGCTTTTCCGTCTCAGGAGAGGATGAGCCCGGGGACTCGAAAAAGTAACAACCTTCTTAGGGAAAGAAGTATGCACAGAGGGAGTGGATGAGTCTGCTGGGGACGCTCTCCTCACTGGAGCAATTTGTTTCCCATAGGAATGTTGCACCTGAGACCGCTCCAATTCTTTCTTCATCGAATTGGAGTCGTCCTTCTCAGGATTTGAAGTTCTCCCTGTCAATTACTCTTCAAATCAAGAAGGAGTTAGCATGGTGGGCGGATCCCGACAAGTTCTCGCAGGGACTGCCGCTTCAATCCAGAACCCCAGCCTGGTGTTGTTCTCCGATGCGTCGGAAACAGGTTGGGGGGCGACTCTGGGAACCAAGGAGGTGTCAGGAACCTGGATGGGGGACCAGTCTTCCTGGCACATCAACAGGAAAGAACTAATAGCCGTGTGGCTTGCTCTGAAGGAGTTCGAGTTCAGATGTGACAGGAGCAGTTGTGCAAATAAACTCGGACAACACCACGGCTCTGGCATAACATCAGGAAACAGGGGGGGACGCATTCCTTCTCTCTGTACGAAACAGCAAGAGATCTTCTTCTGTGGACAGAAGAAAGGGGGGTAAAAACTTCTCACCAGATTCGTACAGGGCAGAAAGAAAGGAATGTAAGGGCAGATCTCCTCAGCAGGAAAGATCAGGTCCTTCCCACAGAGTGGACTCTGCACCAAGATGTTTGCCAGAGCCTTTGGAAGTTGTGGGGCAGGCCTCTCTTAGACCTGTTTGCAACTTCAAAGAACAAAAGACTGGATCTGTAATTGCTCGCCCATCTCGGATCCAGGAGCAATAGGGATAGACGCTCTCCTACTCGATTGGAAAGGACTCGATGTATACGCGTTTCCCCCCTTCAAGATTCTGGGGTTGACTTTAAAAAAGTTCGCAGAGTCAGATTCCGCGAGGATGACTTTGATAGCTCCCTTTTGGCCAGCACAAGATTGGTTCACAGAGGTGCTGGAATGGCTAGTGGATTTTCCAAGATCGCTTCCTCTAAGGAGCGATCTACTCAGACAGCCCCACTTCGACAGGTACCACAAAAACCTCCCCGCTCTCAGTTCTGACTGGCTTCAGACTGTCAGAAACTGGTCGAGCGAAAGGCTTTTCGTCAGCAGCTGCTAAGGCAATCGTAGAGCGAGGAGGTCTTCACCTTAGAGTGTACCAATCGAAGTGGGATGTCTTCAGAAGATGGTGCAAGAGGAATAACGTTTCCTCTTCCAGTACCTCTGTGAATCAAATTGCAGACTTCTTTTTATTCTTAAGACAAGAATGTGGGCTTAGGTCGTTTCGACGATTAAAGGCTATCGTAGTATGTTGGCGAATGTCTTCAGGCACAGGGGCCTCAACTTATCGGAAGATAAGGACCTACAGGACCTTATTAGGTCTTTTAATACAACGAAAATGCAGTATCCTAAGACACCTAGCTGGAATTTGGATGTAGTCCTTCAATTCCATTGGGTCCTCTAGGTTTGAACCCCCTAATTCAGCCTCATTCAGAGACCTTACCAGGAAGACTCTGTTTTTGATGGCTCTAGCTTCCGCCAGAAGAGTGAGTGAGCTTCAGGCGATTGATGGTAATGTGGGTTTTAAGGAGGACTCTCTCATTGCTCTTCCTTCCTGGTTTTCTTGCAAAGAATGAGAACCCATCAAGTCCATGGCCCAAGAACTTCGAGATTCGTGGGTTATCTTCTTTGGTAGGAGAAGAACCCGAGAGAACTCTTTGCCCAGTGAGATGGTGTGAAATACTACCTTAGAAGAAAAGAGCAACTGAAAGCCAACCGAGAGGTCCGTGTGTTCAGTAAAAGAGCCTATCGTCCATTGTCGAAGAAGCATTGTCCTTCTTCTTGAGAAGCCTCATCAAAGAAGCACACGGATCCTGCAGAGAAGAACAATCTTAGGCTTCTTAAAGTGAAAGCACACGAAGTAAGAGCCATAGCAACTTCTCTTGCTTCAACAAGTAATATGTCCGTGCGAAATCTGATGAGACAACATTCTGGAGATGTCAGTCAGTGTTCGCGAACACTACTTACGTGATGTGAGAATCACTTACGAAAAAATGCTTCGCCTTGGGCCCGTACGTATCTGCGGATTCAGTGCTGGGGCAGGGAGCTGGAACTCATCCTGTTTAGTATTATAAATTTTTCCCCCTTGTATTTGTTGTTGTCGGTTGCCTTAAAGAGGATGCATGAAGCATCTCTTAGGTCGTAATACTAATCTTTAGTAGTTTGGTTAGGTGGTCTGATGAGTGTGGCTCCTTGCAGTAGTAGTGGTTAGGACCTGTTAAGATAGGGACGAACTCCCTTTAACAGGATCCGACTTGGATTCTTTACCACACAAAGGGATCACATATCCAGTGGTAGATCCGAGAGTCTTTCAGCATCAGGTCACGTCCTAGCTGTAGCTCTCCAGGCAACGCAGACTCAGAGACAATATCAATGAAGTCTTCTGCCTGAACAGGTAAGAACCAAGGTTATTTATATCCTACAACATCAGTTGTTTCTTATCTCTCCTTATTACTTTAGCTGTCTCTTACCCTCCACCAAGGGTGCCAATCAGCTAAGTATATATCTGGCAGGGAAGTTCATGTACAAAAATGATATTGTTAAACTACAATAAAGTTTTGTACATACTTACCTGGCAGATATATACGTCTAATGGCCCACCCAGCCTCCCCTCAGGAGACAGGTGAAAGGAAAAAAAAAAAAAATCTGGGGGGGGGGGGAGGGCGGCGGGGCTGGAGAGATAGATTGGTTCATACGCCCGCCACCCAGCGGTGGGTAAGGTAGACCACCTGACCTACCTGTCGAGTGTGCCGCGAGATTTGAAATTCTGTCGGAACGTCGGAGACTATAGCTAAGTATATATCTGCCAGGTAAGTATGTACAAAACTTTATTGTAGTTTAACAATATCATTTTCAGGCTATTGTTATTTTTCTACATACACTACTTAAGAATGTCTTTGGAGTCTTGGGAATTCAACACTGAATTTAAGCTAAATGTAATTTATGGGTTTGTATACTAAAGACTGAATCTTTTTGTGTTGAAGTTATTGCCTCATGATCCTGCTGAATAAGCCTCCAAGCATCAGCTGTAATGCTAATGCATTTGTGCCTCAGGTGCAAAGTCTCACGACCAAGTTCTGGTGTCTTTGTTGTAATTTCTTCTTCGCTAAGCTGTACGTGTACTTGGTTGTATTTTTACAACAGTCGCTGACCTGATTAAACGCCTCAACAAATTCAGATCCAAGCGAAGTCTGTGTTAAATACTTTTTAGTAACTAGGATGCAGTCTTAAAACTTTTATGTTGCAGTTGGTCTTCAGTGTTTATTCGTGATTGAAGTTCCAGTAATTACTGCAACTTATTTCTTGGTTTAAGGTAAAATGTATTTGAAGTGGATGTCCTTATTTTAATAACTGGCAAATCTTGGATTCAACTCCCCTGATAAAATTTTACCAGAC
>NC_087211.1:70543650-70561363 GCF_015104395.2 Macrobrachium nipponense | reverse complement strand
GTCTGGTAAAATTTTATAACAGGGGAGTTTGAATCCAAGATTTGCCAGTTATTAAAATAAAAGGACATCCACTTCAAATACATTTTACCTTAAACCAAGAAATAAGTTGCAGTAATTTTACTGGAACTCAATCACCTAATAAACACTGAAAGACCAACTGCAACATAAAACAAGTTTTTAAGACTGCATCCTAGTTACTAAAAAGTATTTAACACAGACTTCGCTTGGATCTGAATTTGTTGAGGCGTTTAATCAGGTCAGCGACTGTTGTAAAATACAACCAAGTACACGTACAGCTTAGCGAAGAAGAAATTACAAGAGACCAGAACTTGGTCGTGAGACTTTGCACCTGAGGCACAAATGCATTAGCATTACAGCTGATGCTTGGAGGCTTATTCGAGCAGGACATGAGGCAATAATTCTTCACAAAAAGATTCAGTCTTTAGTATACAAACCCATAAATTACATTTAGCTTAAATTCAGTGTTGAATTCCCAAGACTCCAAAGACATTCTTAAGTAGTGTATGTAGAAAAATAACAATAGCCTGAAAACCACTTCCTCAGTGACTAAGCAAATGCACATCTATGATCACATTTGAGTGAAATTTCCAACACAGCTAGAACAAGGGGACTGGGAGGAAGGTAAGTGCTATGACCGGTTTATATTGAAACATTTTGTTCTTATTCTAAAATCTTGACATTTTTCATGCAAAACCCATTAATCATAATTAACCAAAACAGATATTCGTGTGAGAGGATGAAAAGAATCATGTCCAACTACTGTGAGGTCCAATGGTTTTGAAGAACACTTGAGGCCAAACAATGGTCAAGATCTAAGTGCTCAAAATAATGGGTTTCTTTCTTAACCATGAACACCCTGGGTATGAAGTAATAATTTGTACTTGAGTAAAGTAGCAGCTTAATAATAATAATAAAAAAAAAAAGGGTGAAAAGCAAAAGTAACCAATCAAAAGGGATATAGTAGCTTGTATCCCTGGAAGTCTACATCTCATCAGTAGTTGAAATGAACAGGGCTGAGCTAAAAAAAAGAGGTGAAGGAATGCACATCTCCCACCAGAGGAATAGCATGACCTGCTGCAACTATTGGTCTTAAGAAACGCATTACCATTGCCTGGGGTGTAACAACTTTCATGCAGCAGTTGACAAAAGTGTTTTTTTACTCCTTCAAGTACTTGTATTTAGGACTGCAGAAATCCCAACATCTCTTTTAAAGGCAAAAGAAGTTAACAGTGTCCTGATTTCATGAACTGTCACTCTCATCCATGAGGGTCCTTCTTCATACACATCAGAGTAAGCTAAAATGATGTCTAAACCAATAGGATACCAAGATCTTACAGGTGTAACCTTCCCTCTAGTTAGTAAGCAAGTAAAGTCTATTTCATCCTTCCTAAGATGTCTCCTTTTAATATGGTACTGTATGGAGATATTTATCTCTTCACTGAACATACCCAGAGCCTTTATGTTGCAGAATCATAGTTCTATTCATGTTGCCATTAATTAATGAACCTTTCATAGGTAATTATAAATCAGTTAAAAGCACACTAGTATAGATAATTTGTTGCTTTTAAAGAATGACCTGACCTGCAGTTTCATTTTCACAAGTACAGGCAGTCCCCTGGGTTGCATCAGGGTTCAGGTTAAGTCATTCCAGACTTAAGGCACTTGCCTCATGGTGCTGTTAACCTGCTTTACAGTGCTGTTCCTATTTATTCCCATTATAATTAAGATAATTCAGGTTGAGGAAATTTTCGGGAATGGAACCCCCGCCGTAACCCAAGGACTGCCTACTGAAATAGACAACTAGACAATAGTAGTTGCACATATACATGTACTACTCTTGATTATATACAAAAAAATGTATGGTAAATCTTAAATTTAATACGTAATACCTTGGCATATCTTTTTAATTATAAAAAACAATTTTAAAATGTAAAGCATATCTTAAATTTAATACCTTGGCATATGTTTTTAATTATAAAAAATGTAAAGTATGTCTTAATCTAAGAATCTGACATATTATGAATTTCACTTTACTAATCAGTGTGTTTTCTATAAAACTAAACTGCATCTTAAAAATATTACCTAGATAATATTAAAAATGTTGAAGACTACCAAAATTTTTTAAATCACTGGTGTTTAAAACTTGTCATATTAGTTTTACATATTAAGCAACTGTGTCATGGGAGTATTTATCAAAAATCACTATGAATCATCTGGTTCATTTAAATACTTTATAATAATTACAAAAATTACAAGTGTTTTATACAACTGTATGACTGACCAAATTGTACAAACAGCAAATAGAGGTCTTAATATAAATATTCTACCAACCATATATTAACAAAGCCTCTTGGCATAGTGATGTGATTTCTAAAGTTAAAGAGGGAAATTTCCATAGCCTATAAGTGACCAAGATACGTCGACTTAATCAGAGCAATAAGCCAGAATTCTCAAGTCATAGAACTGGCCACTTCATTTTATTAAAAATGGTATAGTTTGGAGAAAATAGGAATATCAAAGTATGTAGGTATATACGTAAGAGCTCTGTAAAGACTGGCAGACTTCTCTGTGAAACAGTGTATTCCAGCAATGCAAATGGATCATGCTATTTGGTGAGGAACATAAATATGGATGCTTTGGAAGACATACAGTCCTCAAATTTCTCAGATACTTACAGTTCCTTCTTTCAATCTCTGCAAAAGTTCTCAATGAATTGCATTGTCTAATCGAGCAGCGATAAAGCCTTTTCTTCTCGTCTCCTCAGTCGTACATCTATGTTACGTTGTATAGGGATCAATTTTTTGCTGTAAGAATATAGTTATTTAACATATATTTCTCATAACACATAACAGTTAGTTAAAATTAAGATTTTTTGCTCAATCTCTAATACAACTTTAGCATGACAAGTAAAAAAGACAAGGTTATGACCAATTCTAATTGTCAGCATGCTACAACTCATTAATATCATAGTTGTGAAATAGCTCAAATAATAAGTACATCTAGTCGCATTTCTACTTTAATTCAGCTAACTCAAATGATTGGTTCTTTTGTGAGAGATAAAAAAAGGAGTAAGAAGAGGTTGGACAACCTGGTGAATGCAATTAAAAAATGGATGGAAAATAATGAGTAGAAAGTAACAGCTTGGACGAAAGGGCTACCACAAAGAATGTTTAGCAGCATCTATAGTGTCACAGGAGCCACATTCTAAGCAGTACCCTAAATGAAGTGTGCGGTAAGATGATTGGGGGATGTTATACACTGATATCACTGAGCATTCATTCATCCACAAACCAACTAAACTCAACACTGCTTATCTTCACTGACTGGAAGACTTGTATATGAATATGCAGTAGTGGGAGTTATATGCTACTACCAAACACCATAATAATATACTGTATTCATAATATACATAGTATCAATATGAAATAATTAATGCTACAGTACCATACAGTAGCTACTTACTGTTTTCCTTTTAATTTGATCTTTCTCATACGTGTCAAATACTGAGTAATCTTTAGCAATCGCTGCCGGCATTTTTGGCGGAAATACCTTTTCCAGAAGACCAGGTTTTCATCTATTTGCTGCAAAGCCTTTACAAAATTCCTGGAAAGCTTGACTCTTTCCCACTGCTTGGCTGGGAAAAAGGCTCTGAAATGACAAAGAACAAACAAATGAAAACATTATATCGTCAGTAACCAGATATGATCAAAATCATCCTGTTTGTACACAAGCACAAGATAAATTATAAAGTACAAACCATTGAAATTCAGAATATTTCATAAAAGCTCTCACATACTGTACATAATGTATTTAGAATATGGTATAAGCCATAGATTACCATAAATCATAAAACCACAATCTCAAAAGAATACTTTCATCGGCACTTATTCCCATAAAGTTTTATGCTAGTCACTCATGCTGTTTGTCTAAATTAAAATCAGTGGCAACATTTCACACTACTAAGAAACTCCACAGTTGAAAGTATGGTGCAACAGCAATCTCAAGATAAGGTAAATAAAGCACTAATGCATGTTGGAAGGTACTTTGTACTTTACCACTACGAACCTGCTTTTATACCCATACCACACAACTGACAAGAAAACTTGAAGAAAAGCAGAGTACCACGTATAGCAATACAAAACCTGTCAAATCACTGTTTTCTGCTATAAGAAAGAGGAGTAACTGGAAATTACATCAAAGCACTTGGACTGACATCATCTCACAGTATGGTACAACTTTCCCAACTTATCCATAGGATTAACTATTGTGAGAATCATATTTAAACATCAAGTACAGTGGAGCTTGCTTCACACCAAAGTGTCTACCTAAGCAGACATACCTGGCAATCTGGTAGGACACTTGGTCCAAGGGACTTGAAGTTTAGTTATCAAAAATTTCCTGTCTGACTTTCATACTAGACAGGAAATTTTTGATAACTAAACTTCAAGTCCCTTGGACCAAGTGTCCTACCAGATTGCCAGGTATGTCTGCTTAGGTAGACACATTGGTGTGAAGCAAGCTCCACTGTACTTGATGTTTAAATATGATTCTCACAATAGTTAATCCTATGGATAAGTTAGGAAAGTTGTACTGCACTGTGAGATGACGTCAGTCCAAGTGCTTTGATGTAATTTCCAGATACTCCTCTTTCTTATAGCAGAAAACAGTGATTGACAGGTTTTGTATTGCTATACATGGAACTCTGCTTTTCTTCAAGTTTTCTTGTCAGTTGTATGGTATGGGTATAAAAGCAGGTTCCCAGTGGTAAAGTACAAAGTACCGTCCAGCATGCATTAGTGCTTTATTTATCTTATCTTGAGATTGCTCTTGCACCATACTTTCAACTGTGGAGTTTCTTAGTAGTGTGAAATGTTGCCACTGATTTTAATTTAGACAAACAGCATGAGTGACTAGCATAAAACTTTATGTGAATAAGTACCAATGAAAGTATTCTTTTGAGATTTTGGGTTTATGATTTATGGCAATCTATAGCTTATACCATATTCTAAATACATTATGTACAGTATGTGAGAACTTGTATAATATAACATATTACGCTGCACTTAATACCAATGATCCTTCAGAAAATGTTACATGCCAAAGCCAATGAGAGTTCTGGAAGCTTTACCAGAATCCAGTTAAAAAAAAAAACACAAATAGAGCCATGAAAAAATAAAAACTATGATAATGGTCTGAAAACATACCAACCCATTTTGCAACAAGAAATGGCTTTCACACTTGTGGACGAAGAGGTATACTACCCATTACTACCTGTTCAACCAAAACTATTCCTCCATCAGCTATAATAGTCTTGGAAATAACAGAGCACTTTCCACACTTGTGTACTACTAATTCCCAATACACTTATACAAGCCATGTTGATGGCATCACAAAATACTGAATAAACTAGAACATTTTAACAATATCACAAATTCTTGGTAATTTGTATTTTTCCTAGCGATACTTACCTCGAACCATTTCATAGGAGATTCCCGGATGTCGATCCGGGTCCGACCAGAAAATTCTGGTTATATGCCGCACCCAGGTCAGGCCTATGCCCCAGGGGTCGGAGACCAAGCCATCCTAATGACCTATAGTCAGTCCTTCTTACTCCACTCCAAGGTGTCTCCCCTAAGCTTCAGCGAGGCTGGAAGGGCGGGAGTCTAATTCCATGGTTCGAGGTAAGTATCGCTAGGAAAAATACAAATTACCAAGAATTTGTGATTTGTTCCGATGCGAGATACTTACCTCGAACCATTTCATAGGAGACTTACCCCTTAGGAGGAGGGCGAAGGTTAGGGGAGGGAACGGCCCCCAAAGGTGATAGGTCAGAGGAGGGGCGACCGCTCCCCTTAGAACTCAACCCAGCCCGTTATCGTGGGTGGTTGGTTAGGAGGGGTGCAAGGCAAGCCTGGTGCGGGTATAACCAAACCTTGACATGTAAAACTGTGGTTTGTACTGAGAACCATACGCACTCCTGCGTATCTTACCTGAGTATCCTGGATTCCTCGCTCCAACCAAAGGCCCAGGGATAACAAGGATAAGGATTAGGGGGGATTTGAGGAAAAACCACACACACACTCACATACACTCAATACACACCGGCCCGTCCGCACTCCAAGAAGATTGGAGAGGGGACCTAGACCTGTTGCTGGCCTGCCACCACGGGGCCAATCTCAAAGGCGTCGAGCGACCTTCTCGTGCAGTCTTTTAGATAGTGGGCTGTGAATGTCGACTGCCTATTCCAGACTCCTGCCCTCAGGACCTGGTCCACTGCATGTTCTTTGAGAATGAGAGGGACACCCCAATTCCCCTGATGTCATGGGGCTTGGCTCCCTCTGGAGGGGAAAGGCCCCCCTTCTCGTAGGCTCTCCGGATGGTTTTCTCTCAGCCAAAAGGAGATGGTGTTTTTCGAGGCTGCCTTCTTCACCCTTCCCGTGGTGACGAAGAGATTCTTTACCTCCGGCCTGAACCGGGCGCTGTTCTTTCCTCCATGTACTTCCGAACTGCCCTCACCGGACAAAGGAGGAGATCCTTAGGCTGGTCCGATTTCGGGAGGGCAGGGATGGAAAACTCCACGAACCTGAGATCCGAGCTCGAGGGGTTCTGATTCTTAGCCACGAAGGAGGGGACAACCTGAATGAGAGTTCCTTCCATCCCCTCGTGTGGGTCACTACATACGAGAGGCCGTGGAGCTCCCCCACCCTCTTTGTGGAGGCCAGGGCTAGCAGAAACACTGTCTTGAGGGTCAGCTCCCTATCCAGGATGTCCTTGAGCGGCTCGAACGGGGGCTTCCTCAGGGAATCTAAAACTATTGCAACATCCCAGCGGGGAACCAAGCCAGCGCTGGGAGGGCACTTCTGCTCAAAGCTCCTTATGAGCAAGGACAGAGGCTTCGAGTTCCCCAGATCCAGCCTTTCAGGGAGAAGACCTGGCTCCTTTGACTGCTGGAATTGACAGGCCTTGTCCAACCTCAGGTAGGTCAAGAATTCTGCGATGTCTGGGATCTTCGCTCGGAGAGGTTCCAGGTTACGCTTTCTACACCAGGCCCAAAAAACCCCAAAAACCTTCCACTTTGCCTGGTAGATGTTAGCGGAGGATTCCCTCAAGTAACTGGACATGTGAGAAGCCACCCTCCCAGAAAACCCTCTCCTATTTAACAGCCGCTCGATAGTCTCCAGCCGTGAAGGGAGAGGGCTGGAATGTTCCTGTGGAACCTCTCGAAGTGGGGCTGTCTTAACAGGTCTGGCCTGGGGGGCAGCTCCCAAGGAGGAAGAGAGGCCAACTCTAGAAGGTCCGGGAACCACTCCCTGTCCGGCCACCAAGGCTGCCACCAAACGTCAGGGCCACGCCCCTTTCGCCTTTCTTAGATGGTTGAGGACCTGCCTGAGGACTGCAAAGGGAGGGAAAGCGTACATGTCCAGGCCGTCCCACGGTGTGCTGGAACGCATCCTCCCAAAACGCGGCTGGGTCCGGCACCGGGGAGCAGTACACCGGCAGTTTGGTGTTTAGCCTCGTAGCAAACAGGTCCAGGGATGGGGAGCCCCACTTCCCTATTAGTTCCCTCGCTACTTCGGGGTGTAGGGACCATTCGGATCCCACCACCTGACCCCATCTGCTGAGGCCGTCGGCGACTACGCTTTTTCTTGCCGGGAATGAATCTTGCCGTCAAGGAGGTCCCAAGGGCTTCGGTTTGGCTCAAGACCTCCTCCGTCAATCCGCAGAGATCCCTTGATCTCAGGCCTCCTTGCTTCTTGACGTAGGCGACCACTGTGGCATTGTCGCACATCAGACACACCGAGTGTCCTCCCACTGCTTCCTTGAATGCTTCCAGGGCATGCTTTTACTGCCAAGAGCTCCAGTTTGTTTATGTGGAAGGTGCTCTGCTCTTGCGACCATATCCCCCGCACTGAGAGGGAATTCAGGTGGCCCCCCAGCCTACCTTCGACGCGTCCGTAAACAGGAGCATCTCCGGGGGCACTGACCCGAGGGGCACACCCCGACGAGAGTTTGCAGGATTCAGCCACCAACCGAGGGCCTTCCTTGCTGCCAGTGAGATGGAAACCGGCTTTTGAGGTGTTTCCTCCTTCTGGGCCACCACCCTACTTTCAGGTCCCATTGTAGTGGCCTTAATCTCAGCCTTCCCTGGGGGACTAGTTTTTCCAGGGAGACCAGGTGGCCTAAAAGCCTTTGCCACTCCTTTGCCGGTCTCTGGGGGTGGCTTAGGAGTTGCAGGCAATTTTTCGGAGGTTTGCCAGCCTGTCCCCCGAGGGGGAAAGCTCGCCCCACTTCCGTATCCAATTCCATCCCCAGGTACACCATCCTGGTGGAGGGAGAGCTAGAAGGGACTTCTCCCAGTTCACCATGATTCCCAGGGTTTTGCAGAATGCCAGGAGGGCGTCTCTCTGTTCTATCAAGCGCTCCTTTGAGGAGGAAAGGTAGTAGCCAGTCGTCTAGGTACCTGAGAAGGCGTATACCCCTCTTGTGGGCCCAAGACGACACCAGGGAGAACACCCTCGTGAACACTTGCAGGGCCGTTGCCAGTCCGAAGCAGAGTGACTTGAACTGGAAGGTCCGGTCCTCCCAACTTATGCGAAGGTATTTCCTGGAGGACGGGTGTACCGGGATCTGGAAGTAGGCGTCTTTGAGATCCAGGGACATCATGAAATCCCCTTGCCTCACGGAAGCCAGCACCGAGCGTGGTTTCCATCTTGAAGGGCTCTTTTAGGATGAATGAGTTGAGGACCGAAAGTCTATGACCGGTCGCCACCCCCCTGACGACTTCTCCACCAGGAAAAGTCGACTGAAGAACCCGGGGGAGCGATCCACACCTGCTGGAGGGCTCCCTTCTCCAGCAGTGCCTGAACTTCTAGCCTTAGGGCCTCCCTGTGCACAGGGTTCCGGGGCTGAGAGGCCAGATTGGCCGGCTCCCCTGTCAGGGAGGCTTCTGGTCTAGGAAGGGGATTCGGTACCGTCCCTGAGGACCTGGACTGTCCAGGGCTCGGCTCGAGATCCTCCCAGTTCTGCCAACAGCTCGAGAGGCAACCCCCCACCGGTGGCGAAAGACACGGTAGAGGGCCTCGACTCCTACTTCTCCTAGGAAGCGGTTGTTAGACCCCTCCTGGAAGAAGTAGGGTGTCTGGGCCTGAAGGGTGCCTGGAAGGAGGGAGGGTCCTGGGGGAGGGCTGAGTTTCCCTGGTCTCTCCAGTTCCGCAGTGATTCGTGGGGGGAGCCGAGAGGGTCCTATTCTGAGGTTTCGGTCCCGCTCACTAGGTCTTTTCGGCACCGACTGACGTAGGGGAGGGGCCCTATAAACGATTGGGCCTTGGCTGGCCTTCCTCCCCCGTTCCACAGACTCCTCCACTAGCTTCTCCGGAAAGAGAGCAGCTCCTTCCACTGGGGCGTTTCGAAGGTCCTTAGCTCCCTCTCAGGAATGCTCCTAGGGGAGTTTGGCCAGCACAGAATCCCTCCTCCTCAAGATCCAGTTCGCCCAGGACGAGACCAGTTGGGTCGTGAGGAAGCCCAAGGACTTACCCCGACAAAATTAGTTCTTTGAATTGGGCAAGAGAGGCCTCGTCCCTCAAGTCGTGGAGGGTGGGGAATGGCTACCGCCCCGGACCACAGATCTAACCAAGAAGCCACATGAATCGAGGTCCACGCTGTGACTTCCATAGCCATAGCCTCCTGGTGAGAGAAGGAGACTAGTCCCGACGTGAGCCTCTCTTCGAGAGTCCGGGCGCTAGGGCTGCCAAGTTACCTTCCACGGATTTGGGGAGGAGAGGGGCACCTCCCGGGCCATATAGCCGCCTCTGACTCGGCTTAGACGCTGGGAGTAGTCTAGCCGAGGAGTGCCAACGCAAGGAGTTACTGGAGCCTGCAATGAGTTTCTCCACCACCGTCAGGGCCTTCTCCGTATTGGTGGACCTAGGAGGCTGAGAGAGGGCTTGGGTTCCTCTGGATCCCTGAACAGAAAGTCCACCGCCATGGATCTGTTGTCCTCTACCGTCGGGGCTGGCTCCTCTAGCCGGTTCATGGACCTAATCAGAGAGAGGACTCTCCTGAAAGCAGAACCTTCATCCACTGGACCCAATTCCTCCAGGGCATTCGGAGTACCTCCTGGATAAGGGTCTCTTCCTCAGCGTCCCGCGACGGAGGAGGAGGCCCCAGACCCTAGCTGGAGGGAAGCTGGAGAAGCTCCCCGGAGAGGGGCTCCTAACCCCAGTTGCACAACGGTCTCCTGCAGGGGGGATGCCCCGAACGCCTGGCCCATCCCGAGGAGGTACTCATACCTGAGCGGTGGAGGGTCTCTGCACCCCCTAAGGAGGTATCGGCTCTAGGCTCCATCCGCGAAGGCGACAATCGTGTGGGAACACGAAGAAGGAGCCCGCTCGGTCATGGAGGCCAACCCTATGGCTGACGAGGACCGAGGCAGGATCCACCGGGACCGAGGGACGAGTAGGGAGGGAGATGGCTGGGAACCCCCCCATGAGAGACCTTCCTGGGGGCCATTGGGGTGGGGGCCCACCCTCGGGGAAGGAGAACGCCTCCGCCCCTGGGGGAAGATGTCCCGACGCCTGTCACTCCCTCTACGATCCCGGCTACGATGATGAGAGCGGGAAGAGCCGCTCGAGGACGAGGAGTAACTACGTCTCCTGCGTCTCCCATGACGGCGCCTCTTCTTGGAGGAGCGTCCTCCTACGGGAGGATCTCTCCCTTGAGTAGTAACTTGAAGAACTCCTCTCCCTGACGAATCCCGACGTCTCTTGCTTCTCCTCCGGCGACTCCCATCGCGGGGGGAACGCGAGGAGTTTTCGGCGTCGCCGCGGGGACACCTCTATCACATCGGGACCGCCCCCAAGGCCATTCCCGGCTCCTCCTGTCCCCTAGACGGGAAGCCCCAGGACGGGAATGCATCGTCCTTCACTGGGGATCTGCCCGGAGTACGAGGGGGAAAGACATCCCCAACGGCAGAAGGGAAAAGGGTTGGAGCCGGGTGGTTGGGTGGATCCGTGACCGGGTAAACCGGTCCGGGTCCGGCCGCGAGCGGCGAGCTCCGCTCGAGAGCGGGAGGGGCCGCAGCGAGGCGAGCTGTAGCGGGGTGGAGAGCCGTAGACGAAAGCGGGGAGAGGCCGTAGACGAAGCGGGGAGAGCCGAAGCGGGAAGCTCCGCAGAGGGGAGGGACGGGTCCCCCCCCTGCACCGATGCCAAGAGAGAGGACCAGGACGGGGTGGAGCCCTGGAGCTGCAACCGCGACCACGCAGTCCCTCAGCACCGCGGAAGCCTCCGGTACCACCTGTTGGGGAAACGACTCATCGGGACCCCCATGGGGGAGACCCCGGCAACGGACTCACCTAGGCCCCCTCGCTGGGAGGGGGCAGGAGAAAGAACCTGTAGCAAGGCGGGGAGACTTCCTCTCCGACGATACCGAAGGAGAAGGGGCGCCGCCGTCTCTGCTGCTGCTCTCACTCCTCGATCCCCGCGAAATCTTCGCCGAAGAAGATTTAGACTTCTTTTTCTTCTTAGTGGAAGCCAAATCCCACTGATACGATGGCCAAGAAATGTACTCCAAGCATGTTGTCTTTAGAGCAAGCGCCCCCTCCCCCCCTACACGAATTACACAAAGAATGAGGATCAAATCAGAGGGGGCGAGAGAAAAGCTCCACAAGCCCGTCCTTCAGGACCGGGGCAACGACGTTGAGGCTCCGAGGCCGACATCGCACAAAAACACGATACACGCACACAAAGCACACACACGGACAAAGATAAGGGCCGGACACCGGACGAGCAGGGGCGTATTCACGCTCCTGCGACCAGAGAAGGACTGACTATAGTCATTAGGATGGCTTGGTCTCGACCCCTGGGGCATAGGCCTGACCTGGGTGCGGCATATAACCAGAATTTTCTGGTCGGACCCGGATCGACATCCGGGAATCTCCTATGAAATGGTTCGAGGTAAGTATCTCGCATCGGAACAAATTGTGTATGTGCAAGAGGGATGAACATGTGAATGGCATAATTTTTGGAAGGCTAGTTTTATCACTTGACCTCAAATGGCTTCTTTTCAAGTGGGTAACTTTCTAAAAGACCTTAATATCTCCACACTAGCGTTTGTCATAACAGTTTCCCACTGAAGAAGAAAAAAGTACTACTAACTGCATTTTGCATTTTCAGTCCCAACGTGCCACACTATATAAATAAGTCCTTACCCATCAAATACAACAGAAAATGTTAGAAAATAACAAATAACTTCTTCACTGAACCAAACAGAAAATGAGGCAGCAAAAGAAAGAAAAGCAACACCACTGCATAGTTTACATGATTACATTAACTAAATAAAGGTGTCACTGTGCCAAATGATCTACCCAAATTATACCAGAGTACACAAAAACAGTTATTGTACCTACTAATTGCCAATCCTATAACAAATCAATGAAAAATTCCATTTTCATTCTAAACTACGTAATTTAAGGTCTACTACATATATATGACCAATTTGGATTTAAACCCCAAAATAATTCTTTATAAGGAATAACACAAATACACTACATGCTAATATAATTAAGAAAATCAAATTCCTACAAGTCATCGTACTTGCCTTTCTGCTGTTCTCATGTAGAGGTAAAGTATACCTTTTTCTTCTCTAACAGTGGCATATTGTGTGTTGGCTAGGGGGCATGAACTACGACTACACAAGCCAGTTAGGTTATATTCATTCCGACAGAATCTCTGACTCTTTGCTCTGAAAGTAGAGTGGCAAAAAATCAATAATCAGTCATAGTACACATTACAGAAAAAATCTAACCATAAATCTAGTATAAAAGAGCTGTTTGGAAAAATCTAAATTATCTTTTTTTTAAATATCAAACAGCTCATTACTTGACAACTTTACAAAGGTCTAAGCCTCCTGTAAGGTAATTTCTAGACACCACCAAAAGCAGAAGAGGAGTTCCAGTTTCCACATGCCTGAGTCAAAGTATGCACCATGGTCCTTTAGTAACTCTGCTGGTGGCGGTGGTAATTAACATACCCGTACCTGAATGTCTTGTGTGTCAACTATCTGCATTCTCACTCCCAAGAATTTTCATGATGTTAGGCTACATAGCCTTGTTATCCTAGATCTACCAGAATAGACAACAGATGTTTCCTAAGGTAACATGACTGAATTTTTAACTCCCCAGAATTTTGTTCATGTTAACTCATCATATTCTAGTTATTCCAGACCTAGGGTCATGGGCAAAATATGTCTTCACGCCTGTAGTATTTATCTACAGCACCGTCAAGCAATGTTTCAAAGAGTAAAATCTCTTTTTAGCTGATAAGTCATTTTATATGTGTATATTTCTACCTTGGAGTCTGAGGCACCAGTCTTTAAAGTCGAGAGTCATGAGGTAAAGTCATTCAACTTCTGTGGCAATTCTGACACAATCAACTGGATGTCGTCTCCTATTTTTTATCAGATTTTCCTTGAGGGATCTAAAAAATAAATCAATTGATGTAAACTTTCCTCTCTCCAATAATAGCTGCTGACCAAAATGTGTCACAGCCTATGGAAAAAGAAAGAAGGGGTGAGGGCAGACTCATCATCCACATGCGCAAAAGTTTATCTACGATACCTGCTACTTCACCCCAACTTCACAGTAAACATCACCTTTTGATCATTCTCTCAACATATGAATCCTAAGCTAAGTATAAACCATTACCATACTTACAAGGCCCTTGTTTGATCATGACCATCCAACCTTCTGATTGAACTACTTTGGTCTGCGAACAATATCACTGGCCAAGCACCTCTTCATAAAGGAAAAATCTTCAGGATACTGAAGCTTTCCCATGTAAGTAGCTAATCAAGGCATTTAAAAGTTTGTTTGACTGAGAACAAAAGTAAGTTTTTTACAATAAAATACCTTGAATTTTTTCCGATATGTACATACTCATTACTTCACCAAAAATTATCCATCTCCATGTTGCAGGAGAGTTAACACTAGGCAGACAGTGATCAAATCCACCTGTAGAGGTGCTGATACTCACTTATGACAGGGTATGCCTAATTTTATGAGTACGTATTACCAGACACCAGTATTTAAAGAATTATCTAATAATATTCAAGGAAATTATACCTGTTGGTGTCCATACCAAAAACTTTTTTTCTTAATATCAAAAAGTTAAATATAATAAAAATAAATATTCACACTTACTGTATTTTAAAAGAACATAATGTTTTGTTTATAATACTCCATGTGATCTGGAAAAGAAAAAGAGAATCAATTAACACTAATATGCTCATACTGTCTGTCAAAACTCATATGATGCACAAATCACTTGTAAAACAAAACTGAATAAATACCCTAACAATGGAATGTCACCAAAGCTATTACATGCTATAAGCAATAAATTACCACAGCTTTATCAATATCATTTATAAATTCTGAGGCTTAACTTTCTTGGAATTAAGGACGGCATAAATTCTTATTACGTACAAGATACGTATATAAATCCTAACAACGTAAGCCAGCATCCAAACTACAACAACTCAAAATTAGAGTATGTTCATCCATAAATAAAAACTTTCTTAAGGTATTCCATCAAAATTGGATAAAATTATAAAATTTCAACCATTTACTGTACTCAAGCTATACTCAATATATCAGGCATTATAAAGCAAGTAAAATAACAAGTTTGTATGGTTATAGTGTATGGAGAGTTTTACATCAATATTGGCTAATTTCATGAATAAAACTGTCACCTTGTAACAAAGCTGGTCCCTGTGTGATAACTATTTTGATACAAATAGATAGTACTAAATACTAAATCTGACCTGCAACTATGGCAATTACTGGGCCTAGACTAACACATCTAAGGTAACATTAAATAATTGTAAAATGTTCAAAGGGGGATCAAGTAGGGCTGGCATTCTAAGTTGTGTCAGATAATAACCTGTAAATATACCACTATCATACACTCCATGGCATCCTGTGTCAGGTATGGTGAGGGTTCTCCAACCAGGTCAGGTAGGACCCAGCACCTAGGGTAGGGAAGGTTAGAGTGCATCCATGTCAGGTTTAGAGGGAGAGGTTAAAGGAGTAAGATCCAGAGGGGACAAAGCTTGCCAATTTGGCAGAATCCAGCCCTTGCACTAACATTACATTGAGATAAGTCAACATAATAACTTGGCAGAATCCAGCCCTTGCACTAACATTACATTGAGATAAGTCAACATAATAACTATTACCAAATACTATTCAATCATATTGTTTTGTCACACCACAAAGACCCTGATTTCTCACCGTGGTCCTCAAAACCTTAGATATGGAGGAAGGATGATGAAGTAACCACCTATGCATTTTCAAAGAAAATGAATATCAAAATCAATAAAATCACACCTAGCCAAGCCTAAGGATAGCAACAAATTTTACATCAAAACTAACATAGGCCAACACCAAACATTACATTCTTGTGGCATGATTACAGAAATGGGGCTAAAATTTTGTTTTTCTGGGCGAGTAGAACAATTGGACGATTCTGCAGACATAAACGAACCTAACCTTTCCTAGAATGCCAGGTCCTGGCCTAATGAGAACTTACCTACCTCCTACCTAACTACACCACCTAAGTAAGCAACTACAAAATCATCAAAAAAACAGAACTTTTTAGTAGCTTTCCAAATTCAGAGGTCGTCCCATCATTCTACAAACTACCTTAATTTTCGGTAAAACTGAAGACGTCTACCGCGGCCTGGTTCCTGCCTGTCACCGATTGAAATAGGGTACTTCCTACTGCCTTTTGTTTGTGTTTTTGTTTGTGCTTATCTGTTCTTACATTTACATCTTTTGCTTGTTTTTAACGAACATCCCAAATTGGCTGGTACTAGGGTAAATGACTGAGCGGCGACATAGTGGCCACTTCTCTCGGAACGCAGCCACTTCCCGAAAAAGTGCTTAGGATTGAGTTCAAAGGTAAATTACAGGGTAATTACAGGTGGGCAAAAAAGAAATATTACTTTAAATTCTTGTTCATGAGGTAAAACTGAATAGAATAACGTCAACTGCCTTAGTCTGGCTCGCTGTGGAAGAGTTATATAGATCTATCAAGGTAACTGCTATTATGGGGAAACACCCCAGTGGATCCATCATCACTCGCGTGGATCAGCCTTAATCACTCGATATTCAAATGGTGAAACAAGGATACGGAGCGCCTGCAGATTCGTCGGGCAAGAGTACCATCTGCTAGATAATTGGCAGACGAATACAAACAAGATGGCGGACGTATGTTTCGGCGCGATTTTTGAAAACGTGCAGTAATGGAATATAAAAAATTAGTGAATTAGTTTCAGCGTGGTAGAACGGCGCTGTGCGCCTTATCCATATTTTTAATGATTCTTGGCAAGCTCGTATGTTCTGGCAAGAAAAAACGGCATCGACAACAAAAACAAAACAAAACCACGTGCCTTACTTGAAATCGGAATTGTCGGAGAATTCTGGCCACTTTTCATGAGAAACACAAGCGATTCACTCTCATCACGACACAATTTCCCTAAATCTAGATGCGTGACCGGATTGGCGGCGGCAAATTGAAGATGTTCAGGACAAGACATGGACGCAGCCATGTTGGGAAGCCAAGGTCGCATGGCGCATTGGGTCGGGGGCATGTTCGTCAGCTGTTTTGGCGGTCAGCTGTTTTGGGTGGAACTACTTACCTTGGCCTGGCTCAACTCACCGACGATCACGGCATGCCAACCTCCGAAAAAGTACTTATAACGTGTCCTGACACCGGAGATGGGCATCAGTCGCGACTTTGTTTGTTGGTGATAGACGAGCGTAAACCTCTATACTTTCCTTTCGAAGTAAGTATTTTCTCCGAAGTTAGAAATTAAGGCCAAATTTAAAGCATTAAACAGAGGGTAGTGAAAAGGGTGTCCAACACAGAGCAAAACTCACCAAAACGCTTTCAAAATTTTTACTTAAGCTTAAATATCTTAGAAGATTGACGCCATCTAGATGTTTGTGGAGTCACTTGTGTCAACAAACTTCCCATTTCCTGTGATAAATCCACACACCACTTGTACCCATAGATGCTGGGGCACTTTCATCACAACAATCGGAAACACGGTCCCTAACCAAGACATTTTTAAGGAAACTACTGTTTTGGTAGAAGACAACGACGAAGCGTGCACTAAATAATTATTTAAATAAATAGTAAAACATCAATATTTAACCATAACTTTAATGATGAATTATTTTTGAAAAAGTATTCAATTATTGAAAAAGTAAACTCGATTCTGACTCAAAATTTAAGTAATTATTTTTCGGAATTAGAACGTTCTTTCAAGTCCTGTATTATGACGTCACGACATTTGACTTACGTACCTATTGTAGATGAATCCTATACTCAACTTTTTTGCAGAACAGTTTACCAGTTATTCATGCAGATTGTTATCAGCTATTCATGTAATGTTATAATCGTAAGGCGCATATATATCTTTATTATTTACTTTTTGGATATATGAAGATGTTTTACAGCTGGATTACCACCGTAGTGTGATGCAATCGCTTTCCGGGTCTGGGCCTCCGTCTGTTTTCGCACCATAAGAAATTAATGGGGCCGAATTTGCAATGACCAGAAAGTCGTTAAAAGAGGAAAGTTAGCATTGAGGGGCATATGTTTGATTGAGAAAAATACAAATTTATACAATAGC
>NC_087211.1:70523559-70543150 GCF_015104395.2 Macrobrachium nipponense | reverse complement strand
ATAAAATTTTACCAGACTGACAGTTTTGTTGTTCCTCCCATGTAAGTAGGTGTAATTTGTTAAAGATGTAATTATATTCCTATTGCAAACCAGATCCTTTTTGTCAGTCTAATGAGTGCTGAGAAAATTGGTTCATTTATCATCTTGGACTACCTGATAATCAATAATAAACCAAATTCAAGTTTGCATTTTGTATTTTTACAGCAACATCTAACAAGATATTGTAACTTAGGGTGTGGAAGTGTATTTTAACATTTTTTTATATATATACTATTTTCAATATTTGCCTTTATTTTACAGTATGAGCGTATTTACAATTTCCCGAAGGAAGCCTTTGATGTAAGAATGGATAATGAAGAGGAAGAAGAGAGTGAAGTTGACGAGGTGGAATCTGAAAATGAAGAAGAGTTAGTGGAAACTGATGAAGATGTAGAGGGTCAGCTAGAAAAGGAGGTTGTTAATGAAGAAAATGCTGATGAGGTAAAAGATTACAAACACTGACTGTAAATTTTTCACAGGTTATATCCTTCACAATGTTTTTAGCTTGTAATATGTTTAACTGTACTGTACTCAGAACATTTTTTAACCAATAGCAGATTCTCATAAGAATAGAGTTTGCCCTAATTCTATAATATACTGTATTTTGTATCTTTGCCTAATTACATTTAATATCCATACATGTAGTACTTCAATGAAGGCAATATTAATGATTCCTCTAAGAAACAAACTTTAAGAGTAGTAGTACATAATTGTTTTATTGCATAACACGCCAAGAAAATACTGTAGTAAAAGTATGTTTGTTAATTACTGTACTCTTAGAAACCTTCCATTTATGAATGTATTTGGTTAACCTTTTAACTAGACCTTATTTGATATTAGGATGACAGTGGGGAAGAGGAAGACAGTGACGAAGAAAGGCAGTATGTTGCAGATTTTGAGGAAAGTGATGAGGAAGATGGAGATTTGGAGGTAAGACTACTTTCTCTAAGCTGACGTTACGAACTGTTTAATGAAAATGGCGCCCAGCCAGCTGGGGGATGGAGGGAGGAGAGACGTGAACCCTTTGAGGAAATTGAAACTGTTGCAGTTGGCTTTTTAGTCTGTTTGGGTTACAGAATACAGTAATTATTTTTAGTAGAATGGTTAAGGTGATAGAGTAAACTGTATTTATACTTACATAAAGTTGAATTGACGTACATGTGTTCTTGTATAAAGCAGAATTGTACTTTTGCAGGATGCTGCTGATAGACTAGGAGATATTTCAGAAGAAGATGAAGATAGCTCTGATGATGACAGTGATATGGAAGATGGGCCCAGCTCAGCAAGTAACATGAAGAATGGAAGATTGAAAAAAGGCAAGGCTACACCAAAGGCCACCAAAAAGCGAGGCACGGCCAGAGTAGAAATTGAGTATGATCATCCTGAAACAGAGAAAACTAAGGTGAAAGTTTTTTCATAATTTAAGTGAAGAGTATTTTGTTGAAAAAATGACTGGTTTGGAAACAAATACAATAAAAAGAAAGAGGATGTGTGTATTATTTTATACCCACATATAAGGATAGTATTTTGTTTCAGAGGAACGAGGAAGTTTTAAAGTAGATTTTTCCTATGAAATATTCAGTGCTAACCTGAATCAAATTTAGTTCCAAAATGGAAATAATGATAAATGTCAAAAGGAATAGATGTTCGAGATGAAAAAACTAAGTTCTTTATTGGATTTGTATGTGAAAATAAATTATTGTAATGTAGATTTGCATCAGTGCTTGACATTAGCTATACATACAAGTAAACAGGACACTCGTTTAATAGAGGAATCGCTAATCTTAAAAGGCCGTCATTTCGGCCTTGTACAATAATATTAACTTTGATATTTATGACATTTCTTCTGGTAAATTTTCAATATGCACATACACTATTTGATTGTTTCTTCATCCATTGCCTGCTTTTTATGATTCCATTTATACAGCGCTCATAGTTCATGAGGGAAAACATGAAACACACCTCCATTCATATTCGCTTTCTTTCATCTGACTTTCCAATCTCTTAACAATTGTTGTAGAGTGAAAGTATGAGGTTTTCTTCCTGTTACACCTTTCAAACCTTCTTACTGTCAATTTACCGTTCAATGCTGAAGGACCTCATAGGTCCCAGTGCTTGGCCTTTTGTCCCAAATTCTATGTGAGTTATTCAATTCTACTTGTAAATCCTTTTACATAACATAAGATCCCTTTCTTATGCTTTTGTATTGTAAATTTTTTTTATATTTGCTTTCTAAGTGCATCAGTTTCACATGATGTCACTTTTAGTAATCTTTCCAAATGCTTATTTTTAAATACCTCTCGAGCTTGTTTTTGGACTGCTCTTAAGAATTTTTTCCGTTTTTAACAAACGACTTTGTCTACGTGCAATGAACGTCGATAACAAACAGTCTATGTTGAAATAACCAAAGGTAAAGTGCTGATCAAAGAGGAAGAGATTACACAGTACATACTGCAGTTTGCAGAACTTGAAATGCCAGTGACAATGTACAGAGACATTTAAAGGACCATTACGAAGGCATTATGAACTCAGAAGCATAATGATATTTGGCTATTTTATTCATTCACATTAACCCAAAAAGGACTTGGCATTCATCAAGCTTAAAGCTAGCTGGAATATTTACTGTCAACATTTTTTATCTTAAATGTTAAGTGCTAAATATGGTGACTCCATTATTTCAAATTTCATACAAAATTGATGGCAATGCAAGTTTACCCGCTTGCTGTAAACATATTAAATTCTTGGGCTACAATAGCCTTACAATGCAAAATGCATTCTCTCCCCAAAACCAAGATGTGGCTAGTTAGGTTAAGTTAGGTATGAAGCATACATTCTTGATTAGTTCTTCATACTCTACATGACTAGAAATAATATGCTATTATTTTCATGCTTGACTATTTTAGACATTCTGTATCACTGCATTCAAACTTCCTGTTGCGGGGTAGTGCGGCTAGTGCCATCAGTGCACCTAATGCAATTCACTGTAGGTAATACTTGTGGTTCTTTGTAGTCCCTTCGTCCCCTAACTGCAACCCTCTTCCATTCCTTATGCTGTACCTCTGTTCATATTCTGTTCTTCCTTCTTGCTATCCACCCTCTCCTAACAATTGTTTCATAGCCCAACTGCAAGGTTTTCCTCCTGTTACACCTTTCAAACCTTTCTACTCTCAATTTCCCTTTCAGAGGTGATGTCATTAGTTCCAGGGCTTGGCCTTTGGTCCAAATTGTATACGTATTCCATTCCATTGCATTCACACTATACTATCTCACTTTCGTTACCCTAGGGGAGACAGTTGCATGGAAACAGGCATTGGACTCGGAACAGCATTAAAGTAAAATATCTTTTAGCCTAAGTAGAGTGAGTTAGGCTAACTGGTCACGGAATACAATTTGAGAAAAGAAACATAATCATTCGTTCAATAGCCTATTATTACGAAGGCAGTATAATTAACCAAATACACTATCTGTGAACAATAACTGAAGTCTATCTTATTATATTATTATATAAAATAATATTGGGATAAAACAACGAAATAAAGACCCTGGGTTATCTTACATTTGGTCGTTGTAAGAGAAACGCCATTCATGGCGAATTGTGGTGGTGTATAGCGCCATGCCGCTCGTTATTTCAGTGTTGTTAGTGTGTCCAGAAGGAAAGATAGCTCAAGACTGCGAACATAATACGTTCAGAGATCTAGGCAAGTGTCGTTAAAGAAATTTCGTTTAGTTTGTTCATCCATGGTGTACAAAATTAGCTTGCTTGCTCTTTAGAAGAAAAGAAACATCTGTTGAATATGAAGGCTACCTGTGTGTGGAGTGGGATACTAATACCTTAATTAGCTTTTGTTTATATGGTATTTTTACGTTGCACGGAAGTTACGGAACCAGTGGTTATTCAGCAACGGGACCAATGGCTTTACGTGACTTCCGAACCACGCCGAGAGTGAACTTCTATCACCAGAAATACACATCTCTCACTCCTCAATGGAATGGCCGAGAATCGAACTTGCCACCACTAAGGTGGGACGCCAACACCATACCAACCACGCCACTTGCATTAATTAGCGTCAAGCTATCCATGCTGGACAACGCATACCAGTAAAGTCGATAAGTAAGGAACGCTGTTTTCAGCGGCTTCATGATTAGGAATTTTATACAATTGTAAAGGAAAACGCATTACAGGGAATTAATTTGAAAGTGGTGACGAAGTTACATACACATAGACAATTTACTCCACTTTGCAAACCTTTATGACATGTTTCGGTACATCAAGTTGATTCTGAGCGTCATTTGTTTTCATCAGATCTGATATTATAAATGAAAATTTAACTTACTTATGTCATTCTGGCTACTTGGTCTTGACATAAGAATGTTAGGTAACACTTGAATATGTAAGTGTCTTTCCATCGTATATTTATCTTCGTAACCCAACGATTCATGTTCAATGGAAACATGTCTCAATATAGACATGAGTTACCATATAATGGAAGACTGATTTTTTTTTTTTATGCGTATATTCCAGCATCGTTAAATTCTAAGCTGCTTAGTTCATTGGGGTGGTGTTTATTAAGTGATATGACATGGTGCATATTCCTTATACCTGCAGGTTAGAAATTCGAATTAAGTGTATTTTCTTTAACTGGAAGTAGCCTTAAATATACCTAACAGTTACGGTTGATTTTTGTCAATTTAAACAAAAATTGTGCTAGAAAAATTATCCAAACAATTTCAGTAGCCCATCAATAGTAATAGTTAACAATGGCAAGAGTTTTGATGTAACATTACAATAAGAAACTTTGGTTAATTCCATTTAATTAGGGTTACTCTCAAAACACTTTTCTTCCAGTCAAGTAACCCACAAATTAGCCTGCCTATATTATATTGATTGTGGGTGTGGGTATAGTAAAGTTATGTAATTCTTTATAAAACCGTATGAAAAAAAATATAGCTACGTAAATAGTTCAAATTTCAATTACTTAACTATGCACTTGAATAATTACATGATAATCCTCTCTCTCTCTCTCTCTCTCTCTCTTCTCTCTCTCCTCTCTCTCTCTCTCGCTCTCTCTCTCCTCTCCTCCTCTCTCCTCTCCTTCTCTCTCTCTCTCTCTCTCTCTCTCATAGCCATCCGTATGAAAATGAGTTTACGTATAGTTCGTATTTCAATTACTTTGCTGTGCAGTAGAACAATTACGAAACTCTCTCTGTGTGTGTGTGTGTGTGTGTGGGAACTTCTTTACATACAAGATATGTGACACGTGGAATAAACTGCCACCAGAAGTTGTAGCTAAACAGCAACAGTTTAAAAGAAAGCTAGACAAAATCATTAGGACTGTGAATACACAGAAAAACCTGCTCGTACAGATAAGTGAGCGCACGATGTCTCCTCCGATGGACTAACAAGTCTTTGAGACATCCTAATCTTTGTAGCTCCTTGTAACTCTCTCATAGCCATTTCATTACCATACTTGTAGCCACCCAATTAAATCCTCTTGTTAAGTGTCTTTAAAATCATTGCTCCAAAATCATCGTTTTCATTCCATGCTTAAGACATGACGCTGATAATCGAAACGTGAATTGTCTTAAAAACACGTCTGAAACACTTTCGTGGCTTCTTAATAGACAAAACATCTTCCTTTTCCACGCTGTAGTAGTTGCTACAGATTTAGCGATATTTTGTAATTGTCTACCATAAATGTTACATTTTCTGTGTCACCGATTTGTAAGTTTTCTATGATTCCCTTTACGAATATCCAACATGGTTTATTGGTTGGATTAGATGGATATTATTTACAGACAGGTACAGCTCAGAATAAATGCCCAAACCCCTAGGTTATGGAGATCTAATAACATCCCATGTATTTCAAGATATCAAGTCATATTATATTGATGCTATATAGAATGAGTCACAATTGTTCCACAAGGACCCAAACCAACTTGAATTCTTATGCTTTTAACTACAGGCTATTTAGTAAGCTAACGCCCTTGGCAGTGTTGTAGACATTCGCTATATTACTGGCTAGTCAAGACAAACATTATCTGAAGTACGAGTTTAATTGTGTTTATTCGTAAATGAAAAGTTCATATCTTCAGTCTTCATGCATACTACTTATCTGATTATCAAATAAGCTTGCTGGATAACTAAGCTTTCGATTGACAAAGAAAATGGCACAGAATTTCCAGAGTTCGTTATTATTTGTAAGTTAACTAGAATAATTTTCAGTGGGTAGGCCCTATAGTGCGTTTACTTTTCTAAGATCGCTAGGGTGTGGCCTTTACAAAAATCATACGTTGCCAATTTTTACGTTTTGGTAATCATATTAGCTTCATGGAGTCTATTGAAATAGTTTTTATTTCTTAAAATGTGATTCTTTGTGTGCATCAGATATTTTGAATATATCTTATTTCGTATATTCTTCGTGAAAACCTCAGTTTCATTAATGAAAATGAAGATGTGGCATATTTTTTCCCCGGCTGCCACATCTGAGTTCAAGGGACCTATGGGTTTTAAGAGGATTTAAAAGGTCATGGTCAATATCATTAAAGGATACTCGCACTCGATCACCCACTGTGAAAAGTATGGACAGCCCAGCCCAAATGACTCCCGTAAACGTCTTCACCCACCACCCGAGGCCAAGGAAATAGCCTATAATTTCCTGAAATACTTCATTTGATAAAAACATCTTGAAGGTCCTGTAACTGATGTTTCGAAGGCTATCCAAAGAACATCTGAAGCAACAAAAGTGTTAGAAATGACTATTCGTAGATTTAAGAAGCAAGAGAAGGGGGAAATATAGTGGAATCTCCAGTGTTTCAAAAAAGAAAAGAGAAAGTGAGTCCTGTGACTGACTTGGATGATTTTGATTAAAATGTTATGCAGAGAAGGAATGCGTGGTTGTCTTTTCCAAGGGCATAATAGATCGATTGACTTATGAATTTATGTTTCAAGTCCAAACACCGGAGCCAACAGGCCACTCAGCGTATCTATAATTATAGAAAGAGAAAGAAGGAATAGCTAAGTAGAAACGGGAATGGAAAAAAAAAGTTAACAGGGATGAAGCAAACCCTTTCCCTCGACTCCCAAGGTCTAAAGCGAATCCTCCTAAGAAGGATTATAGTATCTGCGGGAAGCATTTAATGGGACTTAGGGTCGTGTGGTCTCGACCCGGACAGTCTTGATTAACCAATGAACGATCGAGCCTAGGATGACGTCAGAGCTATGAGGTATGAGGGAGGGCGGTCCTAACTAGACGGTAGACGCCATTTGCAAACCTTCCCGCCGACGCTCCGCTTGTAAGCAAGGTAAGAATTTCGATTTTAAGAGGTCGCGATCTTAATTTTCGGCATCAGGATATATTGTGCCATGACCACGAATAAGGCGTGATCAACTTGTGATAAGTTTTGTTATGTAATATAGCCATATTGGCATAAAATCAGTGATAATACGGAGTGCCTAAACAAGAATGGACTCGTTTTGGGTGCCCGCTAAACAAAATTATGCCGTGTTCTCGACTCGGACAATTTTTGACAATTCATGCAAATTAAGTGTACTGGAAAAACCAATTAAAAAGTGAATGATTGCATAGTTCTTACAACTATAATGTACCATATGTGAGATAAAGCCATGGAAAAGGCTGGAAATGGGTGTTTGCCACGGCTAAATATCGAGTGATTTTTCGAAGTGTTTTATTGATGGAAGTGAGTTATTTTTAGCATTAATATGTGCCCCCCATTAGTGTTTACTTCTCCAAATTGAAATATTTAACCTAGGCCAATTGTTTATATTTTTTACGAATTTTTAAAAAAATGATGTGCGTGGTCTCGACTCGGACAGTGTGCACGTGATGTCCGAGTCGAGAACACGGAGGTATAAGAAGGATTTTTTTTTTTTTTTTAAATGACTCTGTCAATCACTCTCATTTTAACCTAAAACCAATTTGTTCCGACACGGCATACAAACCTTCGGTCCTTTTACAATAGGAAGGTACTAGCGGCAGCTGGATAGGTCGTAAGCTTTCGAACAAGGGGTTCGGTAGTTAACTGCTTGTCCGACAGGCGCGCGCGCGCGACTGGGAGGTAAACAAATCACTTTTGCTTTCGGCCTGCTGGCGTGTAGACGTGTATCGTCGCTCTCTGCCCGCTTCATCGTCGTTGCTTTCGCATGGTTGTGTTTTTCTTTTTCTATTTATCTAGTGAAACTGAATTGTAAGTACAATCATTTCATATTTATTTCCATTGAATTCAATTGTGAATTAAAGGATCTTGGTTTCTCCACGCCCTCCGATTACCCGAGTGCCGGGACTGAAGGGCGTAAGTGCGGGAATTCATTTTTCCCAGAAATGATCCTCGTATTGTGTATGCTCGGTGCCGAGGGCGGGAGAGCGCTCGCTCCGAGCTTATATTTTGGTTGGAAATGTTTGTTAGGATGAAAATCGGTAAGTAAGTGCCCTTTTCATTTATATTTTTTATTTTTTTTTTAAGAAGAGAGAAGAAGGAGAGAAAACTCTGTATGGCTCGTTGGCCGAGTGAATGCGCTCGGCACGAAAACTTATTCTTAATGGAAGTGGAATCGCAAGTACAGTATTCTTTTTCATTTTCATATATTTATTTTGATTGTAGCAATACTCATTTTGGATCAGTTTCCGCTCTTACCCGGAAATTGATCCTTTCCCCTTTTTATTGAATGAAGTGAAATCGCAAGTGCAGTTCTTTTTCATTTTCATATTTTATTGAGATTGCATTATTTACTTGGATCAATGTTTCCGCTATTTCCCGGGAATTGATCCTTCCCCTTTTTATTTTGTATGAAGTGAAATCGCAAGCGCAGTATTCTTTTTCATTTTCATATATATTTTGATTGCATCAATTCATTATGGATCAAGGTTTCCGTTCATATCGGGAATGGATCCTTTTACCCTTGCGCTCGGTACCGAGGGCGCAAATGCGCTCGGTACCGAGGGCGCAAATGCGCTCGATCCGAGCCCTTATTCATTATGAAGTGAATCGGGTATTATTTCAGTTTCAACCATTATGGGAAATCTATTATATTGATATTTTTCCCGAGTAAAGCACGTGATAACAAAACACTTCTTCTCAATACATTATTGTCGCTAATGCATACTTACAGAGAAAAAAAAAGATTAAGTTTTTACCTCGAATTTTTCCTAAGTCGGGAGAGGTGTTTCCTCTACGGTAATGTTTACTTTTAATGAGCCCTCTAACTTACTTTCTTACGCAAACAAAAGCAGTTCCAGTTACTCATTATTGGCTGAGAGGTGTGACATCGTTATGACGTCATGGGTTTCATAACCAATTACGAATGACTTGAGTCGAAAACTAAGTTTCACTAGCATTTCAGCGGAGTAATACAGTTACCTGTCTAGTGTCCACTGGTATCCTTGTTTGACTGAATACTCGAATAATGAAGCAAAAAACGGCATTTTGTCTTCCTGTACCTATGGCAGAGGTAGTGGCTGGCCCTTCTGGCATTAATTTTGACAGACCTTTGATTTCCTACCGATTGTTTGCAGTGCAATGTGGTCGTCGGGTACCTGGCCACTTCCTACTTTAAGTTGCATGTCAGGGAACCTTGCAACGGCTTCACGTTTTCCCTCAAAGCACCAGCACATTTTTATCAACCAACAGTTTAAGGTAAGCTCATTAATTTATAGAGTATATTATAATGGTGGTAGTATAACGATGTATACAGCAGTACCATCACTTTGGATTTGGTTTGATGGATGTTAGGTAGTGGTCCGCCCCCCCGCTAGGCCTAGGTAGGGGTACAGGGCCCTAGGTAAGGTTAGGTGGTTGTATTAGGTTCGGTAGTGCCACCCGAAAATCACGTGGCTTAAGGGGGGGTCGCAGGGGGGCGGAGCCCCCCCCGCTAGGCCCTAGGTAGGGTGGGGTACAGGGCCCTAGGTAAAGGTTAGTGATTGTCATTAGGTTCGGTAGTGCCCCGAAAATCACTGTGGCCTTAAGGGGGGTCGCAGGCTGCTAGGGCCTAGGTAGGGTACCGGGCCCCAGGGTAAGTTTAGGTGGGTGTATTAGGTTCGTAGTGCCCCCGAAAATCACTTTTCTCCTCCTCCCCCCACCCAAAAACCCCGTTTCCCACTGGGATCCCCCATAATTGAAGTAGTAGTAGGTTTATGCTTAGATTTTGTGTGTAAGAGTAACTCTGTTTCTTTTTTATTCATTTCCTCATGTTTCTATGCGATATCGCAACACCAATCTGGTCGTTTTTTTGCCGTTTTTCGTCGTTAATACTTGAAAAACGGGTGCGGCCTTCTCCTGGACATTTACCTTTTTCTGGAAAAAAACTTTTTTTTTCAACTCCAATTACATAGTAAATCTCTAAATCGGATGGTTTGCAGTCAAAATAAATGTTAAATCCGTTGGAACTACATTATTTCTGATGCAACAAATATATTTTTATTGCATTTTTCCAAATTTGGCTGAAACTAAAAATTTACCGTGAATCGTAATGCAAGATTCTTTTTCATTTTATTCCTTTTATTATTGATTGCATCAATATTTATTTGGTTCAAGTTCCGCTCAGTCAGGGAATTGATCCTTATGCCCTTGCATTCGAGCCGAGGGCACGATTGCTCTCGGGCTCTTATTATTATTGTTGGGTACATGGGTGTTGTGCGGGGGTGGGGAACGAGAATCCCCCCCCCCCCCCCCCCCCCCCCCCCCCCCCCCCGCTCAGCTCCCACAGATGGCCCTTCCCCTTCGGGGGGGAGGTTATCTGGGCGGGTTCTTCTCCTGCCCGATCCGTCGAGCGCGGGGGAGGGCGCTCGGTGCCCGATGTACAATTGTATTCGGGGTCTTCCACCTGTTCGGTGTGGGGCTCACCCCCCGCGCGAGGGACTTCCCCCCCCCACTAATCACTACTACTGTTATTTCCGCAGGTGCTACTGCCACGAGGGTGGACCTTGGTGAGGTATGGGCGTCCTTCCATTTGCAGGGCGTGCTAGTGTCCAGGGGTTGCGGTTCTATGTCTGGGCCTACTGCGGTCACCCATGGAGTGGTGACCACGCTCCAGGTGACGACGTCCCTCCTCACCTGGTGTACTCGCCTCACGTGGTAACAGTCTTGCCTACAGCCGCTGTGAAGTGCCGTTCGCCGTACCGAGAGGGGGGCATGCCGCCGCCGCTCGTGGTTGCCGCGCTGCCGCGACCACACTTCTGCTGCCCTAGAGCTCGCCCCTGGACCTGCCGCCGGTACCAGGATGTTGCTGGCTGCTGCTCCACTTCCTGTGTTTCCGGTGCTGCCTGCCGTACCTGCCGATTCTGGGCTGACTGTCCATGCAGTTGCTGCGCTGGCTGTCCCTGCCGTTGCTGCGCTGGCTGTCCCTACCGTTGCTGCGCTGGCTGTCCCTGCCGTTGCTGCGCTGGCTGTCCCTACCGATGCTGTGCTGGCTGTGCCTGCTGTTCCTGAGATGCCCATACCTGCTGACGTCGTCCCTGTTCGTGGTGGTACTACCCAGACTTTGGTCCTGTCGTACATTCCGGTGTGACGGGGGGGGTTCTTCTGAATGGTCCTCCTGTTCCTTCGGGGAAACGGGGCCGTCTCCCCTTCTGAGAAGAAGAAGAAGACGGGGACCAAGGGTGTGCTGGCTACCGCTGGTACACCCTCGCCTGGTCTTGGCAGCTCCTGCTGCTAAGCCAGGTACCGGCTCGGTTTCTCGTCCGCGAGAAGTTCCGAGTGTACGATCTCCTTCGGGTGACCGTGCAGCCAAAGTTAATACGTCTGAGTTCGCTCAGCGTCATGACCGAGGCACGGAGCAGAAGACTGTCGAGAGCCGCTCAGGTGACTCTCGCCAGGCCAGCGGCCGCTCTCGCAGCGACCAGCCGGTACCTCGGGTGGACGTGACGGTCTCTGACCGGCCACGGGTTGAGGCTGGGAAGAGGTCCCCCAGGTCCCCTCGACCGACGGTACCAGCCTCGGCTGGTACCAGCGGTTTGACGTGCCGCGAGGACGCTCACCGGTCTCACGGCGAAAGCGAGCTCTGCAGGTCACCTGACCGCCGCTCCCACAGGGACCGGGCGGATACGGGTGACCAGCAGCAGCTCGTCTGACGCATGGGACCGGGGCCGGGGGGTCGACGTGCTCAGTCGAGCCGCTCGCCACAAGGTGAGCGGCACGGCCAGGCCTGCAGATCGATTCCCACCGCGGCGTTGGTGATCGGCTGCAGCCCCCCACGTACGCTGGTCCTGCCAGCGAGCGGGGGGGGGGGGGGGGAGCGTCAGGTCTGTCTCTCCACTACCTTCAACTTCCTCGGGCTACACCGGGAAGAGCGAGGTAGCTAGGAGTGATCGTGAGAGGTGCGCCGCTCACGATCCCGTCACGACGCCGCACGTGCCACGTATGGTCTTAGGACCAACCAGGACGTACGCGCAAGTGATTGGAGGCGACCGTCAGGGGGAGAGGGGGGGGGGGTAGCGTCAGTTCTGTCTCTCCGATACCTTCAACTTCCTCGGCATACGCCAGGAAGAGCGAGGTATATAGGAGTGATCGTGAGAGATGCGCCGCTCACGATCCCGTCACGACGCCGCACGTGCCAGGTTGGTCTTAGGACCAACCAGGACGTACGCGCAAGTGATTGGAGGCAACCGTCAGGGATCTGTTGCTGGTCCTTCTTCTGAAGGAGGAGGGTCCTGGGAGCTGCTCTTGTTGGAGGGACTGGACGGTCCTACTCCTCAAGACGCTGTAACTTCCGAGATTCAGAGTAACTTTACCCAGGTTATTGCACTGATTCGTCAGCACAACGACCTGGGGGAAGGATCGCCGCTCCCACCCCACCCGCAGAGCCCCATGTCTGCTCGAGTCGTTTTGGGGCCCGAGAGGGAACCCAAAGACCGAACGGTGGGTTTGCCGCGATCGGAGCTTGCCGATTCTGTCTTGAACCAGAGTCTCTCGTCTCCGGACAAGAAGGCTCTCTCAGTTCTGGCCGTCGATCAAGCTACTTCCACCTCCTCATCTACTGCAGACCGCGGCGTTTCTACGTGTCTTCGGACACCGTATTTAAATACTCCTTCGGTCCTCCTGAGAGGTTTCGACCTCGACGAGGACTGGAATGAGTCGGGAGGACGGTATCGGCTCTCTCCTGTCAGGTGTCGATCAGCCCCACCCAGACGACGTTCACAGTGGCGGCAGACCCTTACCTACAGTGAGAGTTCGTAACCCTCCTCGGGGAAAACGTTTTCTCCTGACGATACGTTTTCCCAGACTCTTGAGAGGCCATCGCCGCAAGGCGATGGCTGCTCCTTTTCTTCTCCAACTGCTAGTTCCACTGGGAAGGCGAGCGAGTATCCAATTCCTCCCCCATTCCCTCTCTCCTTACGGCTACGAGGGAAAGGGGAAGGATCCTACAGAGATTTCTCTGTAGGATCCCACGTTGGGGACTGCGCTACCAGGGGGGACCTTCGGGTCCTACCTGACGTAAGCCCCGGTCGTTGAGGAGGGATCCTGCCCCATTCTCGATTTCTACGGGAATCGAGAGACCACCAGCCGATATCGTTTGACGAATTCGGTGGGGGTTTCGCAGACGCTTAGAATCTACGGAATTTCTAGCGCATTCAGAGTGTTAGTTTCTTACGATCTCCAAACACTTAGGCGAGACCACGGTCCAAAGTGAGCGAGACAGAGAATCCCCGATATGTTACACGATAATCGGGAACCTCGCCTATGCTCGAATTCCTGGAATTTCTAGCATTAAGAAGAAGACTGCTGCTGAAAGAAGACTATCTCACAGTAGGCGACCAACTGGAATAGAGAAGAACGGACGGGAATATCCAGTTTGGCTGGAACTATCGTCTTAGTATTCTGTTCACCATTGAAGCTTTCCTTCGAGGAAGACTTCTCCTTCACTCTCTTTAATAGAGAACGAAGGTGGTCGATCTCCAATCCTTATTTTGTTTTCTTGAAGGAAAGAATTTAGGATGGAGATCGTTGTTCAGAATCCTACAAATATACTACGTATATTAACCTCGCGACATGATTCTGCTAAGCAGTTGAATGGTCCGAGGGGTAGGCGCATATCCTGGTTATTCTACGGATTGCGACTTAGACGAAAAGTATTCTAATTGAACTGCAACCCGGGTGTGCCTGCAACCTCCCAGGAGTTTCCAGTTTCATTTTATATACTTATGTGTTGTCACAACAACACCATTTAAGCTTTTATATTTACCGAAATTCGTTTCGCTTAAATATAATTGCTCGAGCATATCTTTTTTTGCTCGGTGGTTCTAGCCGAACGCATTCCTTCGTGGAAAGGATTACTTGGCAACTCAGGATGACGAGTCAGCGACAGCTACTGCGTATTGAATTGCCCGAGGCATTTCAGTATCAGCTGCCGCTTTGAGATAGACGGTTGTTTATGTCTTTCTCACCTGCTTTGATTGAATAACAACCGTATCTCTGCCCAACAATCACGGACTTAAGTCTCTGATTAACGGGGATTCTCGCATACATGAATGACCATCTACTGCTGTGAAACGCTAGTATTCATCGTCTTCGGTATTGCGAGAATTTTAAACAGAGATATCTATTCGACTCTCATTTCTGTTTACCGCACGGTAACAGAATTCTGTAATAGTCTCTTGCTGCATCGTTATCCCGATAATGCGAATGATTTTTGCGGAATCTGAGTTTGTCCTCAAAATATCTTGTATTCGGAGGTGTACAATTGTTCATTGTTCACCCGCCCCGGATTAGCAGATGTATTGAAAGACATCGCTACTCCCACACCTGCAGCTCTACTTCCAAACGTTCAGCCCATGAGAAGCAGTTTCTTTCAAGCGGCTTCCCCTGTGTTTCATTACTGAAGAACGCCCGCTTTCATTGCACAACGGACAGCAATGAAATGGCGGTTAGCGTTTTCAGTCATTTGTAAGCACAGGTTTAGAATCTTGAGATTCTTCTCTCGATTCAGCTGGAAGACGTAGGTTGCATTCATTGCCTACCTTCGTCTTCAACGTCACATAGTGTTGTTTCTCCTTAAGCTGAGATTCAACGTCTATGAGATTTTTCTTGCCATCAGGGACCTCGGTCTTTTGAAGGCAATTGACTTTCGCCTTTTGAGCTTATGCATTAAGAGAATCATCGCCGCGCCGCTCGGCATCGGTGACTAACAAATATTTTATTTGTTTGGTCTCTCAGCATAACTCTTTAGGGCGAAGGTCACGTGACTTACCCGGATGCTTGGACAACTTGCCTCTACTGATTCCGAACCAGTCAGTCGGCAGCTGTCAGAGCGTCCGAGTCAGTACGAACTATGCTGTGGACTTAGTTCGGTTGTTCCAGAGCAATCCATTACTTCGTCTTAATAGCTTGTCAGTATGAGTACTGTACATAACCAAAGTCGAGAAGAGGGATAGGTCATACGACTATTCCCTTCTTTTCGTCTTAGGTAACTGCATGACTTCTCTTGAGAAGTCAAGCACAAAGGGATGGGGATTTGTGACGCTCGATTTCGTACCGATCTTCGTAGCGAAGACTCAGAAACCCTTCGGTAACTGACGATTGGTTCGAGTCCTTCACAATACCCTCCCTAATGGACGTCACGCCTCCGATACGAAGGCTATGCTGCTTTGTCCTGTGAAGGTGCGACGGAGCTGTCTGAAGAAACTCGACACCCAGGATGAGTGTGGACGCCTCTTCATCATTCTCTCGCGTTCCGCAAGAACTTCTCCGTGGCGCAGGTAATGAATGGCAGGCGCCTGGTCCAACCGGACCGCATGCACCTCCTTCTACCTTCAGGATATTGCCCACAGTTCCTTGGATCTTGTTTTTCCTTGGGAACCGTGGTTTGTTGCTCAACACGTTGTGTAGTTAACCCAGACCCTCGCAGGCTGAACAGCATCGAGTCCCTGGTGTGACCGTAAGAATGGATGAGGAATGAGAGTGTGACTGGCTCCTCTTCCCATCTTTTTCTTCCCTCTACCTTTGGGTAGAGGGGGCAGACGGTCGTCACCCTATGCTGGGTAAGGACGAGATGCAGGTGAGCTACTCAATAGAGCACCATCCTATCCCTTTCAGTAGGGATAGGAGTAAATATCCACCACTTCCTCCAACAAGGGGGAGAAGTGGGGAATGGCCAAATTGAGACAAACCCATCATTTTATGATTGTCTCTTGCAAACAGGAACAAGTTTCTTGCTTTGCTGGTACGAAGAGATACGCTTGCCTCTCTTAGTACTTGGCCAGAGGTCTGACCATTGATCCTGCGGTGCACACCCCGATCAATCGGACGAGGTTTGGATCCCTCCCTTGCTCTTACGACCAGGGAGGCACTCCAGGGTTGGACGAACACCAGTCTGTTCACCAAAAAGACTCAGATTCCTCCCACCAAGAAGTGAGTCTTCCTATTGTTAAAGGACCGAGGGTTTGTATTACGTATCGGAACAAATGACAATTTGTCGAAAATTGCATTTTTCCTAACTATACAAAACCTGAGGTCCTTACATATAGTCCCACCTCATGCCACCCCATCACTCTGCAACTTTTTGCATGGGCCTCTAAAGCAAAAGTGATTCTTCACTCTCGGCGCACGGAGCGCGCGCACGATCGGACAAGCAGTTAACTACCGTTCTCCCCTTGTTCGAGCTTACGACCGTCCCAGCTGCCGCTAGTTACCTTCCTATTGTTAAAGGACCTCAGGTTTGTATAGTTAGGAAAAATGCAATTTTCGACAAATTGTCATTTTGGCTTGAACTATCGTCTTCGGTATTCTGTTCACCATTGAAGCTTTTTCCTTTGGAAAGACTTCTCCTTCACTCTCTTGACTAGAGAACGAAGGCGGTCGATCTCCAATCCTTATTCTCATTCCTCGAGAGGAAAAGAATTTAGGATGGAGGTCGTGGTACAGAACCTACAAAATATACTACGTATATTACCCTCGCGACATGATTCTTTTAACAGTTGAATTGTCCGGGGGGTAGGCGCATACCGTAGTTAACTCTACGGTTTGTGACCGAGACGAATTGTATCTTAATTGAACTGCAACTCGGGGTTGGCCTGCAACCTCCCAGCAGTTATCATGTTTCGATTTTAGATACTTGTATTGTCATGACAACACCAATCAGCTTTTGTATTTACCGAAATCCGTTTCGTTTAAATATAATTGCTCGAGCGTATTCTTTATGCTCGATGGTTCTAGCCGAACGCATTCCTTCGTGGAATAATGGATTACCTGGCAACTCAGGATGACGAGTCACCGAGAGCTACTGCGTATTGAGCTGCCTGATAGCAGCTCAGCATCAGTTAGGTCTCGGAGATGCACAGTCGGTTACGTCTCTCTCTCCCCTGGTTTGATTGACTACCAAACCGTATCTCTGCCCAACAATCATGGACTTAGGTCTCTGATTAACGGGGATTCTCGCAATAATGAAGGACCATCTACTGCTGTGACGCTCGATTTCATCGCCTTCGACATTGCGAGAATTTTCAACAGAGATATCTCTTGGACTCTTTCATCTTTCTGTTTACCGCACGGTAACAGAAGTCTGTACTAGTCTCCCGCTGCATCGCACCGCGATAATGCGAATGATTTTGTTCCGATACGTAATACAAACCATCGGTCCTTTAACAATAGGAAGTAGCTAGCGGCAGCTGGAACGGTTGTAAGCTTCGAACAAGGGGAGAACGGTAGTTAACTGCTTGTCCGACAGTCGCGCGCCGCGCGACTGGGAGGTAAACAAACCACTTTTGCTTTCGGCCGCAGGTGTGAAGGACGTGTTCGTCATCGCTCTCTGCCCGCTTCATCGTCGTATGCTTTGTTTATATTGTGTTTTCTACTAATGGTTTGTTTGACTTGAAAATGAAACTGTAAGTACACTGTTTTCATTTTCATTACTTAATTATGAACCAACATGGAGCTATCGCCGTAGATGCGGCGATTTTCTCTCTTTTCATGAATTGAACCCTTGAATTATGTCTCGGTGCCGAGGGCGGGCGCTCTCGCGCCGAGTCATGTATTTTGGGCGAAAGTGTGTAATTGAAAAATGTAAGTACTCTTTTCATTATATTTTTGCCCTGTGCGTTCGTTACCGAGAGTGTGATTGCGCTCAGCACGAGCCTTTTATTTTGTATATAGAATGCAATGAAGTGGATTCGCAATTGCAATATTCTTTTCATTTTCATTTATTTATTTGCATGAAATTTAATTTGGATCAATTTTCGTTCTTACCCGGGAATTGATCCTTACGATTATTTTATGTGAAAGTGAAATCGCAAGTGCAGTATTCTGTTTCATTTTCATATATATTTTATGATAGCATCATATTATTGGATCAAGTTTCCGTTCTTACCCGGGAATTGATCTTTTCCCCTTTAAGTTCTATGAAGTGAATCGCAAGGGCAGTATTCTGTTTGTTCCGATACGTAATACAAACCATCGGTCCTTTAACAATAGGAAGTAGCTAGCGGCAGCTGGAACGGTCGTAAGCTTCGAACAAGGGGAGAACGGTAGTTAACTGCTTGTCCGACAGTCGCGCGGCAAATCACTTTTGCTTTCGGCCGCGGGTGTGAAGGACGTGTTCGTCATCGCTCTCTGCCCGCTTCATTGTCGTATGCTTTGTTTATATTGTGTTTTCTACTAATGGTTTGTTTGACTTGAAAATGAAACTGTAAGTACACTGTTTTCATTTTCATTACTTAATTATGAACCAACATGGAGTTATCGCCGTAGATGCGGCGATTTCCTCTCTTTTCATGAATTGAACCCTTGAATTATGTCTCGGTGCCGAGGGCGGCGCCGAGTCATGTATTTTGGGCGAAAGTGTGTAATTGAAAAATGTAAGTACTCTTTTCATTATATTTTTGCCCTGTGCGTTCGTTATTTTCATATATATTTTATGATAGCATCATATTATTGGATCAAGTTTCCGTTCTACCCGGGCCCCGGGAATTGATCTTTTCCCCTTTAAGTTCTATGAAGTGATCGCAAGGGCAGTATTCTGTTTCATTTTCATATTAATTTCTTTTCACTGCTGTGCGGGGGTAGGGGAAGCGAAGGTCTGCCAGGAAGAAAAAATCGTCGGAAAGCTCTCCCGCGACTCCCTTGGTATCCGATTCTTCGTCTTCCTTCCTGCCCACCCCCCGCTCAGCTTCTCGTTGTATTTTGTATTTGGGGTCTCTTCCTTGCGTTCGGGTGGGGCATGTCTTCCCCCGTGCTGAGGGAACCCCTCTTACTAATCATACTATGTTACCGCAGGTGCTACATCCGTGGGAGACGACCTTGGACAGGTATGGACCACCGCGGAGGCAGGGCGTGCCTAGCATCCACGGGCTGCTGCAGCGTCTAGCGAGGTCTGGGGCGGTCTCACTACTACCACGGCCGCTTATGCTGCTCCCCCCCTCCTGGTCTACACTCCCCATGCTGTGTCGATGACGCCGTCTGCCGCTACTAGGGCCGCAGCCCTACCGAGGTGGGGTTGCCGCCGCCGCCTGTTTTCTTCGTGTTGCCTGCCCCCAGACTTCCGCTGTTCCAGCAGCTCGCCCCTGGACCGGCCGCCAGGACCCAGGTTCCGCTGGCTGCCGATGATTCT
>NC_087211.1:70507069-70523059 GCF_015104395.2 Macrobrachium nipponense | reverse complement strand
GAGGTATGGCTTCCGGCGAATAGCTTAGAGGGCAAAGAGGTGAAGATACTGATATTTCAACTGACATTTTGACGTCACCCATCGGCTAAGCACAAACCTAGGATGCGTCTTCCTTATTTGCCTGTTGCCAAAATGGTTTTAGATTGAAAATAAAAATAGAAGTCCTCCGTAGGGGATTCGTGCTATTGGTACACCTCAAGCGGTGCACTGTGAGCGTTACTCAACGTTCTTTGCAACGTCCTTCGTCCCCTCGCTGCAATCCTTTCATTCCTGTTACTGTATCTCCGATCTTCTTATCTTTCTTCCATCTTACTTTCCACCCTCTCCAAACAATTGTATCAGTGCACCGAGATTTTCCTCCTGTAAACCTTTGAAACTTCATTTACTCTTAATTCCTTTCAGCGATGAATGACCTCATAGGTCTAAGCGATTGGTCTTTGGCTTAAATTTTATATTGCTTTCCTTTCCTAAAAATAGGTGTTTAATGAAAGCGTTGAAAAAAATCAACCTTTTCCATCCATCGCAAATGTTGAAATATCGACGCAACACTACCATTCACTGTTGACCTGTTATTACGCAGTTAAGAGCCTGTAAATATATCTCAGCGATTTTTCCCTTGTTATCAAGTTCCAAGAAAGACTGCTGCGCACAATCGGGGTGAAAATATTTTCACGTTATTGACTAAAACGTCCTGATACAGTGCGAACTTCCACAAACTAGTACCAATCAATGTATATCGGAAATGGAAGCCGTGGGTTGGGCTCATTATTCATTATAAGTATACTGACCACAATCCGCCTTATTCAGGATTTCAGTTAATAGTTAATGCATATGGTATGCTGACGAAGTGAGAGAGGGGGGACCCATGGTCTGTTTAAGATCTTGAGGTGGTGCCTCTCTCTCTCTCTCTCTCTCTCTATCAGCAGTTCCACCATCGCGGCTTTAGGTTGTTTATTTTCTGTGATATTTTAAGACTGTTCATTCTTATTGCAGTCTACAAGAAGGTATGCCAACGATCCCAACGGAAATGCAGCACAATGGTGTTTTAGCTAATCCTGAATTCGGATTCAACTGTGCCTTAAAATGCTACAAAATGACAATTTGTCCAAAATTGCATTTTTCCTAACTATACAAACCTGAGGTCCTTTACAATAGGAAGGTACTAGCGGCAGCTGGGATAGGTCGTAAGCTTTCGAACAAGGGGTTCGGTAGTTAACTGCTTGTCCGACAGGCGCGCGCGCGCGACTGGTAGGTAAACAAATCACTTTTGCTTTTGGCCCAAGCAAAAACTGCAGAGTGAGGGGTGGCATGAGGTGGGGCTATGTGTAAAAGGACCTCAGGTTTGTATAGTTAGGAAAAAATGCAATTTTGGACAAATTGTCATTTGTTCCGACACGGCATACAAACCTTCGGTCCTTTTACAATAGGAAGACTCACTTCTTGGTGGGTGGAATCTGAGTCTTTTGTGAACAGACTGGTGTTCGCCCAACCTTGGAAGCCTCCCTGGTCGTAAGAGCGAGGGAGGGATCCAAGCCTCTGTCCGATTGATCGGGGTGTGCACCGCAGGATCAATGGTCAGACCTCTGGACCAAGTACTAAGAGAGAGGCAAGCGTATCTCTTCGTACCAGCAAACAAGAACAAGTTCCTATTTGCAAGAGGCAACAACGTTATGGTTTGTCTCTTGTTGGCATCCGCTTCCCCCCCACCCCCCTTGTATGGAGGAAGTGGTGGATATTCGCTCCCATCCCTAGTGAAAGGGATAGGATGGGGCTCTGTCGAGTAGCTCACGGCATCTCGTCCTTATCCAGCAAGGTGATGACCGTATCCCTCTACCCACAGGTAGAGGGGTAGAGAAAAAGATAGGAAGAGAAGCCAGTCACTCTCTCATTCACTTATCTATTCTTACAGTCACACCAGGACTCGATGCTGTTCAGCCTGCTAGGGTCTGGTTAGCTAGACAACGTGTGAGCAGCCACCACGGGTCCTAAGGAAAACGATCCAAGGACCTGTGGGCAATATCCAAAAAGGTAGAAGGAGGTGCCAGTGGTCTGGTTGTACCATACCCCTGGCCTTCAGTAAACCTGCGCCACGGAGAAGTTCTTGTGTAACTCGAGGGAGTGTACTTCTAGGTAATTCTTTGGTGCTGACGAAGAGTCTTCAACACTCCGCCTGGGATGTCGGAGGTTTCTTCAGAAAGCGCGGTCGCGCTTTCACAGGACAAAGCAGCATCTCCTTCGCATCGAAGGCGTTGAAGCCCATTAGGGACGGGGATTGTGAAGGACTCTAACCGATCGTCAGGAACCGAAGGGTTCAGAGTCTTCGCTACGAATTCGGTACGAAATCGAGCGTCACGAATCCCCATCCCCTGGATGCTTGACTTCGCAGGCAAAGTCATGCAATTACCTCAGAGGAAAAGAAGGGAATTGTTCGTATGACCTATCCCTCTTCTCGACTTCGGTGATGTCCTGTACCCATACTGGTCTATCCGTCTGCAGCGAAGTTGTTGTTCTCGGTAGTGGATAGGACACCGACACTCAATGGTGGGTGTCGATGGTATGGGTACTGTGACAAGCCGTTAGGACGAAGAAAAGATTGTTATGGAACAACCGAACTAAGTCCACAGCGAAGTTCGTAACAGACTTGGGCGCTCTGACAGCTGCCTACTGACTTGCGTTCGGTAGGAGGCAAGTTGTCCAAGCACCCGAGCAAGTCACGTGACCTTCGCCTTAACAGGGTTATCCAAGAGACTAAACAAATAATTTGTTCGTCACCGATGCCAGAGGGCAAGGTGATGACTCTCTTAAGGCATGTGCCCAACAGGGCGAAAGTCAATTGCCTTTCTGAGACCGAGGTCCTTGATGGCAAGATATCTCATAGTATAGTTGATTCTCGGGTAAGGAGAAACAACACTATGTGACATTGAAGACGAAGGTGTACAGAAAATGCAACCTACGTCTTCACAGCTGAACCGAGAGAGGATTCTCAAGATTCTGAACCTGTGCTACAAAGACTGAGAACGCTAACCGCTATTGATTGCTGTCCGGTGAGGATCGTAGTTGCAATAAAAGCGGAGCGCTTCCAGTAATGAAGACAGGGAACTACTGCCTGAAGAACTGCTTCTCATGGGCTGAACATTTGGAAGTAGAGCTGTCAGGTCGGAGAGTAGGCGATGTCTTCTGACATATCTGTTAATTCGGGGCGAGCAATGAAATTGCACACCTACGAATACGAGATATTTTGAAGACAAACTCAGATGTCTGCAAAAATCATTCGCATTATCGCAGTGCGATGCAGCGGTTGACTAGTACAGACTTCTGTTACCGTGCGGTAAACAGAAAGATGACAGAGTCCAAGAGATATCTCTGTTGAAAATTCTCGCAATGTCGAAGGCGATGAAATCGAGCGTCACAGCAGTAGATGGTCCTTCATTATTGCGAGAATCCCCGTTAATCAGAGACCTAAGTCCATGATTGTTGGGCAGAGATACGGTTCGGTAGTCAATCCAACCAGGGGAGAGAGAGACGTAACCGACCGTGCATCTCCGAGACCTAGCTGATACTGAGCCGCTATCAGGCAGTTCAATACGCAGTAGCTCTCGGTGACTCGTCATCCTGAGTTGCCAGGTAATCCATTATTCCACGAAGGAATGCGTTCGCTAGAACCATCGAGCATAAAGAATACGCTCGAGCAATATATTTAACCGAAACGGATTTCGGTAAATACAAAGCTGATTTGGTGTTGTCATGACAATACCAAGTATCTAAAATCGAAACTGATAACTGCTGGGAGGTTGCAGGCAACCCCGAGTTGCAGTTCAATTAAGATACAATTCGTCTCGGTCACAAACCGTAGAGTTAACTACGGTATGCGCCTACCCACGGACAATTCAACTGTTAAAGAATCATGTCGCGAGGGTAATATACGTAGTATATTTGTAGGTTCTGTACCACGACCTCCATCCTAAATTCTTTTCCCCTCGAGGAATGAGAATAAGGATTGGAGATCGACCGCCTTCGTTCTCTATTCAAAGAGAGTGAAGGAGAAGTCTTTCCCAAAGGAAAGCTTCAATGGTGAACAGAATACCGAAGACGATAGTTCAAGCCAAACTGGAAGTTCCCTGTCCGTTCTTCTCTATCCAGGTTAAGCGCCTACGGTGTGAGATACTTCTTCTTTCAGCAGCGGTCTTCTTCCAAATGCTAGAAATTACAGGAATTCGAGCATAAGCGAGGTTCCCGATTATCGTGTAACAATTATCGGGGATTCTCGCTCACTTTGGACCGTGGTCTCGCCCCGCCCTAAGTGTTTGGAGATCGTAAAAACTCGAACACTCTGAGTGCGCTAGAAATTCCGTAGAATTCTAAGCACTCTGCGAAACCCCCCCACCGAATTCGTCAGACGATATCGGCTGGTGGTCCTCTCGATTCCCGTAGAAATCGAGAAAGGGGCAGGATCCCTCCTCAATGACCGGGGCTTACGTCAGGTAGGACCCGAAGGTCCCCCCGGTAGCGCAGCCCCTAACGTGGGATCTTACAGAGAAATCTCTGTAGGATCCCTCCCCTTTCCCTCGTAGCCGTAAGGAGAGAGGAATGGGGGAGGAATTGGATACTGGCTCGCCTTCCCAGCGGATCTAGCCAGTTTGGAGAAGAAAAGGATGCAGCCATCGCCTTACGGCGATGGCCTCTCAGAGCCTGGAAAACGTATCGTCAGGAGAAAACGTTTTCCCGAGGAGGGTTACGAACTCATACTGTAGGTAAGTGTCTGCCGCCACTGTGAACGTCGTCTGGGTGGGTGCTGATCGACACCTGACAGTAGAGAGCCGATACCGCTCCGACTCATTCCAGTCCTCGTCGAGGTCGAAACCTCAGGAGGACCGAAGGGGTATTTAAATACGGTGTCCGAAGACACGTATAAACGCCTCTGTCGCAGTAGAGGAGTGAAGTAGCTTGTTCGACCGTCCAGAACTGAGAGAGCCTTCTTGTCCGGAGACGAGAGACTACCTGGTTCAACACAGTCGGCAAGCTCCGATCGCGGCCGACCCACCGTCGATTTGGGTTCCCTCTCGGGCCCCAAACGACTCGAGCCGAGACGTGGCTTCGCTGGTGGGAGCGGCGATCCTTCCCCGAGGTCATTGTGCTGACGAATCAGCGCCGTAACCTCGGCAAAGTTCCTTTTGTTCTCGGAAGTCACAGCATCTTGCAGAGTGGGGACCGTTAAGCCCTTCGAACAAGAGCATATTCCGAGAACCTTCCTCCTAAGAAGGGGGAACAGCGACAGCCCTCTCGGTCTTCCCCATCCACTTGCGCATACGTCCTGGCCGGTCCAAGAACCGTGCCTGGCACGTAGGGCGTTGTGGTGGGATCATGAGGGGCGCACCCCTCACGATCACTCCTCAATACCTCGCTCCTCCCGGTGTAACCCGAGGTGGTTGAAGGTACGGGAGAGGCAGACCTGACGCTCCCTACGTTGCTCGCTGGCAGAAACCAAGCAGGCTTGGAGGGCTGCAGGCGATCGTCAACCCGCGGTGGCGATCGAGCTGCAGGCCTGGTCGAACCGTCTCGCTGTGGAGAACGGCTGGACTGAGCACAGCGGCCCCGATCTCGAGTGTCAGAAGAGCTGGTGCTGGTTGCCGTACCTGGTCGCTTTCTGTGAGAGCGACGGTCAGGCGACCTGCAGGCTCCACTGTCACAGTGAGACCGGTGCTTGTCCTCACGGCACGTCACGTCGCTGGTTCCAGCCGTGGCTGGCACCGGCGAACGGGAGGACCTCTTCCCAGCCTCAGCCCGTGGTCGGTCGTGGACCGTCACGTCCCCGGGTAGCCAGCTGTTCACCGCGAGAGTGAGAGCTGGTCTGGTGAGAGTCGCATGAGCGGCTGTCACCAGTCTTCCGCCCCGTGCCGTGAACCTGACGCTGAGCGGACTCAGAGGTCTGGTTCCTGGCTGCACGGTCGCTGGTAGGCGACCGTACACTCGGTACCTCCCGCGAACGAGAGGCCGAGACGGACCCTGATGCAGTGGCAGAACCACTGACACCAGGCGAGGAAGTACCGGTGTTAGCCGGTACCCCTCTGGTCCCCGTAGTCTTCTTCCTTGCGGAAGAAGAGACGGGCCCCGCTCCCGAAGGAGCAGGAGGACCATCGGGAAGGTAACCCTCCCGTTCCCACCGAGGTGAGACGGGTTTCCGAGAACGCTCCCGAGGAAGCTTCTTAGGAGGGAGGAGGCAACCTTCTTCTTCCTCGGCTGTAAAGCCTTAGAAGTCGAAGGGGAAGAGGCGGCGGCCGACGACGATGAAGAAGATGAAGACGACGACGACGACACCTTCCTCCTCTTCTTCGTCAGCTTCCTCAGGACAGACGTAAGATCTGCTATCCAGGGCGGAGCCGGGGCTGCTGTAGCCGAAGCCACAGGGCCCGGACGCACCTGTACAGACAGACCAAAGTCTGGGGTAGTACCACCACGAACAGGGACGACATCAGCAGGTATGGGCATCTCAGGAACAGCAGGCACAGCCAGCACAGCATCGGTAGGGACAGCCAACGCAGCAACGGCAGGGACAGCCAGCGCAGCAACGGCAGGGACAGCCAGCGTAGCAACTGCATGGACAGTCAGCCCACCCAGAATCGGCAGGTACGGCAGGCAGCACCGGAAACACAGGAAGTGGAGCAGCAGCCAGCAACATCCTGGTACCGGCGGCAGGTCCAGGGGCGCGCTCTAGGGCAGCGGAAGTGTGGTCGCTGCAGCGCGGCAACCACGAGCGGAGGCGGCACGCCCCCCTCTCGGTACGGCGAACGGCACTTCACAGCGGCTGTAGGCAAGACTGTTACCACGTGAGGCGAGTACACCAGGTGAGGAGGGACGTCGTCACCTGGTTGCGTGGTCACCACTCCATGGGTGACCGCAGTAGGCCCAGACATAGAACCGCAGCCCCTGGACACCAGCACGCCCTGCAATTGGAAGACGCCCATACCTCACCAAGGTCCACCCTCGTGGCAGTAGCACCTGCGGAAATAATAGTAGTAGCGATTAATGGGGGGGAAGTCCCCTCGCGCGGGGGGTTGATCCCTCCCGAACGAGTGGAAGACCCCTAATACAATTGTACATCGGGCACCGAGCGCCCTCCCCCGCGCTCGACGGATCGGGCGAGGAGAAGAACGCCGATAACTTCCCCCCCCCCAAGGGGAAGAGCTATCTGTGGGAACTGAGCGGGGGGGGGGGGTCTCGTTCCCCACCCCCGCCACAGTACCCATGTACCCAACAACCATATAAGAGCCCGAGAGCAATCGTGCCATCGGCCCGAATGCAAGGGCATAAGGATCAATTCCCTGACTGAGCGGAACTTGAACCAAATAATTATTGATGCAATCAATAATAAGGAACAAAATGAAAATGCATCTTGCAAAACGATTCACTTTCACAATAAATAAGGGCTCGGATCGAGCGCATTTGCGCCCTCGGTACCGAGCACAAGGGGTTAAAGGTTTCATTCCTTACCTTTATGGATCAAGGTTTCTGGAAACCTTGATCCATAAATGAATTGATGCAATCAACAAATATATGAAAATGAAAAGACTACTGCGCTTGCGATTTCACTTGCATACAAATAAAAAGGGGAAGGATCAATTCCGTGAATAGCGGAAACATTGATCCCAGTCAACAATGCAATCTCAATAAAAAAATGAAAATGAAAAAGAACTGCACTTGCGATTTCACTTCATTCAAAATAAAAAGGGGGAAGGATCAATTTCCGGGTAAGCTCGGACACTGATCCAAAATGAGTATTGCTACATCAAAATAATATATGAGAATGAAAAAGAATACTGTACTTGCGATTCCACTTCCATACTGAATAAGTTTCCGTGCCGAGCGCATTCGTTCGGCAACGGGCATACAGGTCAAAAAAATATAAATGAAAGAGCACTTACTTACGATTTTCATCTACACATTTCCAAACCCAATCTACGCTCGGAGCGAGCGCTCCCGCCCTCGCACCGAGCATATATAATACGAGGATCATTTCTGGGAAAATGAATTCCCGCAATTACGCCCGGCCCCTTCAGTCCCGGGGCACTTCAGGGGTTTTCCCGGCACCCCTCGGGTAATCGGAGGGCGTGGTGAAACCAAGATCCTTTAATTCACAATTGAATTCAATGAAATGATTGTACTTACAATTCAGTTTTCACTAGATAAATAGAAAAAGAAAAACACAATCCATGCGAAAGCAAACGACGATGAAGCGGGCAGAGAGCGATGAAACACGTCCACACGCCAGCAGGCCGAAAGCAAAAAGTGATTTGTTTACCTACCAGTCGCGCGCGCGCGCCTGTCGGACAAGCAGTTAACTACCGAACCCCTTGTTCGAAAGCTTACGACCTATCCAGCTGCCGCTAGTACCTTCCTATTGTAAAAGGACCGAAGGTTTGTATGCCGTGTCGGAACAAATAAACTCTTGGAATTTTCTCGTCTGTCAAAAGGGAGCGACAGACAGACAGTCTTGGTTTTAGGCTGTTCACACAGGCGGCGATGCGACGCGAATGCATTTAATTTTTATAAGGCCGTTTACTCAGAAAGCTGGAAATGTCATAAATATTTGTAAAAAAAAAAAAAAAAAAAAAAAAAAAATAATAATAATAATAAAATCAATAACTGAACAAACAAACAAAAACTGAACAAATAAATAAACAAGCTATGATTGTCCACCAATACGTAGTTCCACAAAATGCTCTTGTAAATATGAAAATTTTCTCTAAATATATGAGAGTAATGGAGAGGAAAATTGTATGAAATCTCTTGGTAGATGACTTCATGGCTTGTGTTTGTCAGTTGGCCCCTAAACAACCACAGACATAGTCCTACAAATTTTCATGTAGACGCTTGCAAAGCACGACTGTTTGGAATGTCAATGAGTATTCTTGGGAAACTTTCATCAGCTGACACGTATTGTGAAAGTTTGCAACCTATTTCCTAGAACATAGTACTTCGTTGCATTCATAGTGGTGAATAATAACAAAGATACTGCGATTAGAAAATTGCATATTCCTTTTACTGAGTGTTTTACAGTACAAATACATGAATACAGCCACTGCATGACGTGTATACGCCGTGGGCGACCACATACCTGCCAACGTTCTCCCCTGACCTGGCTCTGTAATTAGAGAAGGTTCTCGCGTTTTCACGTTGTGTGAAGATCAAGTCTGTACGTAACTGGCGACAAAAGGAAAATGATTTAGTGTTCGTCGATAAAACTCGCACTGAAGTATCAAAAGCATTATGCGACTGTTCCTTACATAGTCCATATTGTTACGCATGGTTGTCTGATGCTAAAAAATCTGGACGTTCAAATAATTAATTTGTCCTTGAACAAAATGTTAAAGTGGTTTACTGCCAATAATTTTGGTTTAAAGATATTTTCCAGACACCAAAATAAGGTAAGTGCAACATGAAGTTACTTTAAACGGATATATATATATATATATATATATATATATATATATATATATATATATATATATATATATATATAATTAATTTGTCCTTGAACAAAATGTTAAAGTGGTTTACTGCCAAAATTTTGGTTTGTTTAAAGATATTTCCCAGACACCAAAATAAGGTAAGTGCAACATGAAGTTACTTAAACGGATATATATATATATATATATATATATATATATATATATATATATATATATATATATATATATCTATATATATATATATATATATATGCTACATACGTAGATATGACAACTCTGCCTTTTCTACCTGGCCCCACTCTAGCGATCTTAGAAAAGTAAACGCACTATAGTGGTCTATTTTCAGATTTGTATAACAAATTATTTGAAAACAAAACGACTGTTGTTTATTATATTAAATATTCCTGCATTGTCTCTAATTACTGTCAACAGATGGACATGGAGGTTTTTGTTCTTATGACTTTTAGAACACTTGAGGCAATTAAGTACCTCATAGGAAACTTACACCAACAATATTTAACTTCTTTTTCTTGCAGCATCCGTTTGCATCTTATAAAATGTGCAATTTCTTCATTCAACATTGACAAATAAGCTAAAGTTTACATTACAGAAAATTTTGTTTGTATACTTACTCTTAATAATCTAAACGATGTAATTTTTTGTGACATTTAGTTGTATCAAATGTAAAATCAATGGCAGTTGTGGGCAAGGTTTTACAACCTTTGTCCCTCCAGGTGGCCCCTCAAAAGTATTCTGAACTTTGGCTCTAAACCTTTTCCCCACAGAGTTTTTTAAAAATTAATCCCTAGCAGGGTCTCGTCCTTTCCCTAAAGATCTTTCAAAAGTTATTTGGCTTTCGAAAACTCGCTCAAAAGTAGTCCTGGTGACTGGCTTTTAACACCATGTGCCCTGTAAGGTCAAATAGCCGGGGCACTCCAATATTTCCTACTAAGTGGCTTCCTCAAAATAATTCTGGGCAAACGCTCAACCTTTTCACCACCAAATAACCTGCAGAACCTAAATTATTTAGTTTGAGCATCAACCCTTTCTCCCCCAAGCAGTCAGAGGTAGCGGATGTTATATTTTTCTCATGAAGTTCCCCAGAGTATTTCTTTCAATTTTTCCAACCAGTGGGCCCCTCGGAAGTAACTCTTGGCAAGCATGGCTTTGATCTTTTTTATGAATGTTTTTCAAAAGTAAGCAGGGAATTGTATATCGTTCATTCCTCCAAGTGCCACCTGTATATTAGAAGTGGGCAGGCAGGCTCTTGTCTTTACCTCGCCCATAATCAATACTGCAATGACAAACAGAAATAAACACAATTCACAGGCAAAATTTTGAACACCATTCCTAAAATAGCTTTTCTTGGTATACCTCATGTACATCTGTCTTAAAATATTAATTTAAATATTTCAAGTACGAGATAATGCCATTCAAGTTTAATTTGGCATTTGGTCGTAAAATACTGGCAACTGTGTAATTAAGAATTGTCAGGAAAAAATCCATAGCATGATGGCACTCCTTAAGAGTTTTTCTGAGGATAAATGGAAATGAAATAGGAATCTAGGTAAGATGTACTTAGGGAAAGGTAGCTTGCGATTTCTCGACCTCCGTTGGGTTAGATATTATCCTAAGAAGTTTCTAGAAACTCCACACTACTGCTCTAATTAAAATGGAAAGTTTGGATTGTTAGTTTATTAACGAGTAAGGGTTAGTAGTCTCCGATACTCTTAAATGCCAAGTGGTGATTATCAAGCATATGTTGGTTTTACAGTTCTTTTTTTCCAAAATGATGTTAAATTTTATTATTTTTAGTGCTCCATTGTGGAAGTCCAGCCAGATGTTTAAAATTCGTAGCTTGTTTAGAAGACAATGATTTTAAAGATATCGGGAGTTTAAAGGTGGTTTTCAATATTTTGTTCCGAAATGGGTTTTTGTTTAATGCTTAGTTAATTTATTTAAGTGTCATTATTAAAGTCTAGATATTTAAAATTCACAGCCTACTAAAAAGTGTTAGGATTTAGATTTTTGTGGGCGATTAGTAGTTTATTCAGCATATAACCTTTATATAAGTTTTCATTAGTTCCGTGTATAGGAAAATTTATCATGTAACGGAAATCTAAATGATCTAAGGGTGTAAAATATTGGCTAAGGCGTTCCTTTGTCCAATATTCGATTGTTTTACCCGACTCAATCACTTACATGGGGGTGAATATGCTGCAGGACTCATTGGCATTTGCGTTATCTTGTCTGCTTTTGAGAGGGCGTTTTGGACCTAAAGTAATGCATTAGAGAATGCATATAAGGATCTTTGGTTGTGGATATTTCCCCTAATTCATAAAAAGTTTTCTTGCCTTGTTCACGGGTTTCTGTACAAAGACAACGGTGTTAAAGTATATGCTATTAATTTGAAAGTGCGTCGTTTTTAAATAGTATTGATTCCATGGCTAATATTTTTTCATAAAGGACCAAAAGTCTACTTTTGGTTCTTGTAAGACAATGGCATTGAAATCGCGAGAAAAATCTCTTAATTTGATATGTTCACTTTCATGTGCCAATGACTACGTTATTTATAGCCATAATACAAAGCACAAACTATATTGAAAAAGTACTCTTGAGCTATGACTATATCTAGCGTAGTTCCAATTTTCACAAGTTATACTTTTTAGAATACCATAGAAAATGTACCTCTGAGCATATGGTATAGAATACCATAGAAAATGTACCTCTGAGCATAAGGCTAAGTGATAGAGAATGGGTACATAAAGTAGAAAACAAAGAAAATGGGTATATTCTGGGTTATTCGAGAAATCAGTACTATAAACTCCTCAATTAGGAAACGCCACGGATTTTGATTCCTTTGCTGGAATGACAGTACCTACTCAATTGCTTTCTGCTGAGAACTCTCACTCTGCCTCCTCCAGCGCATTGCAATGTGGCTTTAAGGGGGTGCAAAATAAACGTAGGAATAAAACACTATTCTCCACTCATATTGCCTCGTTTATAATTTAGTTAAAACACCTTCAGTAGACAATAGCCAGTTTCATGACTAGCAAATTTCTATAATTTTCCTTTCCAAGAGCATTTTCATCTGGATGTTACGATTTCTGGCATTAGCAATGTGAGTAATAGGACTTCAAATTTCAGCATGTAAATTTTCGACCTCTTCGGAGAATGTCTTTTAGTGTATTAATACATCCAATAGTTTTATATAAATCTACTGTAAAACATGTTCAGATAACTAGCACATTGACTAACTGCAGGATTTAAAGAAATTAACTTTAACACATGGTATATATTAAAACCGAGGTATAAAGGCAATTATGCAGGTAATTAAAGCAACCGTTTCCAGGTATTTACATGAAAATTACGTCAGTTGCCAAAACATTTTGGTCTAATGGATAAGTTGGAAAGCAATTGACATAAAGTGAACCTTCAAATATCATATCCACATTTCTGGCTGAGAAGTCGCTCCAATTGTGATTTGTGAGTACTTATGCTAAAAACCGATTCGTTAAGCTAGCTGGGTTTTCAGATTGGCAAAGACCCAGAGCACTGATTCCAAGTTTACTCTAATCAAGTTAGAGAATAAAGTACTACTATCACTAAATGTTCATACACTTCCTCATTTATATCAAGGTATTTTTTGGCTGACTCAGGCTTTATCCACTTAATTACCTCCCAAAACTTACTATCACTTTTTTCTCAAGTCATGAAGCCTTCGTCGAGGCAACTCCCGTCCTAATTTTGAGCCACTATTTTCGAAATCAAAACACCTCAAGGTCCCTCTTAAAATTATTTTTATTTTCTGTTAGTTTGAATACCCGAAACTAACCCACAACCTGCCACCATTTCCATCAGAAAAAATTCACATTTTATGGCATTTACCTTAATGTCCTCTATCCGAGGGGCTTTCTGCTGAGCCCTGCAGTATCTTTCTACTATCTAATTAAAGTTATTCTACATTCAAGAACATTAAAGACTTTTTAGTCTCTCCCCTCTTCCAGATTTAACTGTCATCCACCATGGTTTCTGCTATACCCGAACATGGGTCGGGCCAAGTCTACAGTATGACAGCAACCCTTCTAGTTACTTTTTTCCCCTCATTGTAAATTTCCCAACCATGGCAACTTTCCTTTGAAACGTTAAAATGCAAAACTCGCCAGCACTTGTGTCAGCAACTTTCCAGGACTAGTAATCATAAATTTATAGAACTTTATTAAAAGCACAAAAAAAAAAATTCGCCCGATGTTTCAAAAATTTACCCGATCTTTGAAGTCTTAACTAGTACACAAACTATTGAAAGTAGTTTGCAATTTCCAATGCTAGCTAAATATCAACAAAACACCAAAATTTCATATTTCCACTTGCATGCTTAATTTTAACTGCTCATTTTTATCAGATTGTAGTTACCAGTACAACTATTTGATGGATAAGATCTTATTTGGGTGCTTTGTAAAATATATTAACACTAGCACCAGCACATTTAATCTGCATCTACCCACCACCTGTTTCTTTTTATATATTTAAGTGGGATATAGTATTTGACAGAAATTTCGTAAAGCTGACAAAACTATGATGAACAAATTCAACATTTTTCGCGAAAATTCAAAGAAATAATTCCTAAGAATATCTATTACACTTTAGTTTACTATGAGGAACTGGGGATTTAATGCACACTTTACCAACTACATTGGGAAAGGAAAATCGAGTGAAAAGCATCGAATGTATCCTAACATTTACTAGGTAAAAACAAGTGACTAAAATGTAAAACTATTTAACGACAGGGTGAATGTCCATAGTTGCTGTAACTACTGCACTGCAATTTTGACAATAATGGAGACAAGTGAACTATGAAATGGTATCTGGAAGAACCTTTACAAGATTTTACTAACACAAAACTTAGGTACTTCCATAAGCCTAAAAATACAAAGGTAAATGACTTTGGTTTCTCTTCTATAAGCATTTTGATGGAAAATGAACGAAATTAGCAAATCAAAGCAGAAGCAGCCAGGGAAGATTTTCGAGAGAAATTTACAAGAAATTAATATTGCAAACACAGAAGGTGGACTTACAAATTGATTTGAACTTTTCTACAACATTGCAATTATCGAAAAATGCCTAGCATCCCAGGAAGTGAAGGCCTCTGACAGCACAATGTTAAAGTAGATGAAAATAGAAAAAGATTGCACTATTCTACTTATAGCCAATGTAATTCTTAAATTTTTTACTTCCTAGAGATAAAGAAAATGACAAATTAAAATGCTTTATCATTCCTACATATTCAAACCTTATTGAAACCCATTTAATAAGTAAGCATTTCCTTTTAACACATTTCTGTTCAAGTGAATTTACGGACTAACCTTAAGGCTACTCCATATTGACGAGCTCTTGCCTTGTTCAGGCAAATCTTTCAATACATCTAACAAACAGCTTTACCTCACTCCATGAATGAAACTATTTGTCAACTCCACTCCCAAATATTGTTACTAAAATATATATAGTTTAACTAAAGATATATAGTACAAGTCAAGGGTCTCTTAAACCACAAAAGTTAAAGATTTAAAACGTTCTACAGTGCAGATTATTACACAGTTGAGAATGGTTTCCTCACTTTTACAGGATTTCAGATCAACGACAAGCCACCTTAAAGTTTTACAATACTAAATTCTCCAGGTATCTCAAGAATCTGGCGGTCTTGCACAGATTCTAATCAATAGCAATTAAATTACTGTGCACAATTCTTCTCAATTTGCTCAAGGAAACACAAGAACAGCTACAGTACGAAAGTAAAAAGCAATACAGTGTCGACAGAAATTATGGAAAGAAAATTTTGTAACTCCCTTTACAAATCAAAGTAATATTGGTGCACATTGATTTAAAGCATTACAAAGATTGTCCTTATCCTTTCCTATGTAGTTAAATGTAGTTACCTATTTTTCGACCTTAATGCAATTTATCAACTCAAGAACCATACCCATGTTCATTACATATCTAAGAAAACGTCTTCCAAGTGGAGACTTAACCTTTACTCTGGAAGAACTATTAAAAAAAATTGCCATTAAAATCCTATGCTCATTGTCTTCTGATGTATATCTAAGTTCAAGGTAACTTTTTGACCAGTTTCCCAAGCATGAGTGTCGAACAAAAATCGAGGTATCAGTTTTAAGGAAAATGTCCATTACACCAAATAGCTTCCATATTTTCACATTCGCAAGGAGAATGAATTGCTAAAGAACCTTTAAGAAACTTACATCCTGCCTTATTTTCAGAGTAATTTAAGATAGGGTTTTGTGAATAAACCACCTTTAGTGTCATGTACCTAAGATAAGCAGTCTCCCATAAATTTCTCTCTATTGATGTCCACAAATGCCCTCCTGCTGATATCCACAAATGCCCTCCTGCTGATATCCAGTGAAATTCACAAATTCCCTTCCAGTGAAATTCCACAAATTTATAGTCACAATCTAGCCCTGCATGTAAATTCTATTCAGCTCGCAGTTTTCCTTTCCATAATTTCTGC
>NC_087211.1:70491455-70506569 GCF_015104395.2 Macrobrachium nipponense | reverse complement strand
TTTCCATAATTTCTGCACAAGCAAAATTCACACCATGTGAAAATACTTAAGTATCATATCTCAAGTTACACAATGATTAAATTGAATTATCTTGAAATTGGAAGTCAACCACGGACTTCTTGATAGCAATCTTCTGGGGATGTAGGAAGACACTTAACAGTACTTCTTGCTTGTGAAAACTTGCTCAGATCATACTGAAAAAAAGTAAAAGACTAATCAACATGTTTCGTGTATGATTCAGATTTTCTAGCCATTAGAAACTTTTCAAGCAATATTATTTCCTTAAAACTTGCATTAGCACGATTTGAACCCCACCCTCAATACAAAATTAATGGGTTTCTATAGAATAACTGTAGTCTAAACTTGAGATGCTAATATTAACACTTTTCAACCATAAAGGAGCATTTCCTTGTGAAATGCTTTTTCAATTAATTCAGGAATCTAAAGTCAACTCAAAGATTTTAGTCTTATCCTTTTCCAGTATTAATTTTACGTTAACTATCCCTTTCCAGTTTTTTTTTATGATGATTGATTCTAACTTCCCTGCATGTAACTTGATAAATATAAATTTTTTTTACTTGCAATCCTTACCTTAATCTGAATTTTCTTGGAACAGAGTTGACATTCATAGCTTAAACTTCCATATAGTAGTTACGAAGAATCCGGATTCAAAACCACCCAAGCTACTCTGGAAAAAAATAAATCTGTTGCCAATTCACAGATAAAATATTTTCCCCAAGAGCATTTCACCTTCGCCAGCAAAATATCTTTAATCTTTAAGTTTATAAAATTAAGGCTCAGCATTGCTGACTGGGTTGTGATAAGAGGTTATCTGGCATCTTGCAGGTCGTTGAATTAAAATTTCCAGGGACAGTGTTTAAGCTACTCCAGTCGTAAATCATACAAAATTTTTAAATTTGGATCTTTTAGAATCACGCAAGAATACCTTTGAAAACAACCAATGTAATAATTACAATTGAAAATACTTCTGACTTATGCTCTCAAAAAAAAAAAAAACACTATGGATCATAAAATATACGAGATTACAAAATACGATAATTTTAGATCACACAAGAATACCTTTCAAAGATAGTAGATGATAATTACAATACGTTAAGACAGTTCGATTCATCATGACTAAATTATCAAAAAGTCGGGAACCAAACTGGGGCACTATAGTTAAATTTTTCCTATTATCATAATATAAATGCTGTTTTGCTAATATTACATACCTGCTTCAGTATAAATCAGGCCACACCCAGCTACAATCAACAATCTAATGCTTGGACATCAGATGGCTAAACTGAAAAACAACGAACTTAAAACACTAGAGAAATACACACCAAAAACCTAATTAATAGAGAAACGAACATTGCCTCTCTACACAGGTCAATACCAGGCACCTTTAAGATAACTTCCATAAACGTATGGCTGCCTCGGATTACAGGTTTGTAAAATCCTTATTCGGAAAGCGATTTTACATAAATGAACCTTTTGATAAGCATATCGTTCGATAACAAATCCTGAACTAATCGAAATAGAAAACTTAATTTTACTTTTAGCATCACTTATAAGATATTCCCTTAAAACTTAAACTGCCTGCCTAAGTTTTCAGCTTGGTCTATGAACTCATCGAACTGTGGAATTCATTAAAATTATATTCCGGACCATTCTCACCTGATCACTTGAGAAACGGACACCAGGCTGTTACATTTCCGTAAATCAATAACTAAACCATGTAGTCCACTTCTGAAAACATAAGAAAAACTTGTATAAAAAAGGATACCATTTTTGCAACCATAATTCATCAATGGATATGTAAGTATGTTTATTTAATATAGGTAAAAATGACTAAAAACTCAGCTTTGGCACAGAAAATTCTGAGTTTTGCTAACCATTGTTAAACTAGAATAGCAGCTAGTATTCTCTGGAGTCACTTACTAGCGTGGAAATTCTTCGTGGAACTAATCTGGCATATATACAAAACTTATACTAAAACTTAACACCAATAGCCATTAGTTAACGTTTAAAAGCTGGTAGTTTGACTATGCACGTCATACAGCAGTACACATTGTCTGGAAGGGAAAGTAGATCCTCAAATATGAAATCTCTTGGTGGTTCCATATAGAATTAACAGCAGTATTAAAATAATAATATACTTTAATAAGCTTAATGAACTAAAAACTACTACTATGCCTGCATCAATGAAAAATACGTAAATTTTGGGACACTGAGTAAAAACATACTGCATTGGAAGAAAATGACTTGCATTCGTAAATACCAAATCACTGCAAAATAATTTTTCTAACAAATTCTAACAAACTTTCAGTGCCAGCCAATTTTTGACATTCCATCAAAACCCACACGCCTAAATAGTATTGAATAGTGCACAACTTAGTTAAACCGGCAATGTATTTATGAACAATCTTATATAATGACAGACTTGCGCCAATAGAAGCATAGCAAAACTACTGGTACTTTACAAGCATAGCAAACTACTTTACACCACAAGAATGTTATCTGATTCAAGTTTGTATTAGAAAGCACATGTGCAGTTTTACCAAGACTTCCTACCTGTACACATGTTATGCCTTAGCAAAGCACACAGGCAATTTACCCAAAAACATCTACTCCCCTAAAAATTAATCTGCATAATCATCTAAAACTTGCACGCCTTTAACATCGGCAGCCTGTAATGAACATTCAACTAACAAATATCCCCAAACAGAAACTGAAAATGACAGCGCCAATGCTTGAAGGTAAATCAGCTGGATTTGCTTTGAACTATTCAAATACCACCTAGTATATTTCCAATCTATGATAACCTTTGCCAAATATAATCTAAACTATGACTGCTTGTCCTTGGCGTGACCACGTCTGCACATGGCAAGACTCTTCACATGCTGTTAATTTATCGCAACCTTCATGTTATACCAGAGCTCTGTTATACAGAAGTCTGGATTCTTCCACGATCCCAGTTTACCCACTGCTACTACTGAACAGCAAAATTAACCAAAATTTACCGTCCAAGTTCAACACCTAAAGTACCTTGCATGAAAAAAAGTAGCTTACTAGAGAAACGTCATAAATTTTCGTATGAATCAAAGTTTGATATTGAGCTGACCACTCTACATAGTTGTTTGGTGTTTTTACGTTGCATGGAACTAGTGGTTATTCAGCAACGGGACCAACGGCTTTACGTGACTTCCGAACCACGTCGAGAGTGAACTATCAACAGGAACACACAACTCACCCCTCAGTGGAATGTGAGAATCAAACTCCGCGGCCTCCGAGGTGGCGGCGCAACCAACCATACCGACCAACGCCACTGAGGGCGCCTCCACACTACAGAGTAAAGCTTACCTAATGATACACAAGGCAAATACAACCAAAGCCAGTGAATAAAACCTTTTTGAGTGTCTTACAATCCCAATAATGGTTCTTAGGCTGGTAAATCACTTTACAGATTCCACTTTTGAAATATAAAATACCATCGTTTTTGCATCTTCAATAGAGATCTTCCACGTAAATAAATTTTCTGCAATTGTATCCAAACTGTTTACTTTGTCAGATACTGTTAATGCTTAAAGCATAAAGATTTTTACTGCCCGACCACAACAACTACCTAATTCTCTTTTTAAAACTGTTTAATAGTTACCAGAAGGTCAAAAATATATATTCACCAAATCACTATAATAGCCACTGTCGGTCAACTAAGTCATCGTCTCATCTAACCAATTGTAACCACAACAAAATTAACTATACCGTTTTAATATCTTAAATAATATCGCCAAGGTCTACTGCAGCACAGTGACTGGTTCAATCCAGATTTAATTTTCCAAAAGTTAGACACCAAATAGGGACAGGAAATTAAAAATGTTCTCCCTAACATAATATAAATGCTAAACTTTACTACGATTACGAGACCTGCTTTTGGTACAGATCAGGCCACATCTAGCCACAGCCATCCATCGCTTAATGCTTCGATATTAGATGGTTAAAAATTAAAAACTACAAATTAAAACACTTGAGGCAAATTCACTTAAATACCAAACTAATACTAGAAATGAACATAAGTCTCTCTAGGTAGGCAAACACCTGGCATATTTTATCAGGTAGTTAATTCTGAAAGCGATTTTATTAAGTGAACCTTTTGGTACGCGTATTGTTCGATAACAAAAATAACATGGAAATAAAACAATGTTATTTTTAATATACTATAGAACAAAAAATCATATTTAGTGTTTCACTGGTCTGCCTAAGTTTTCAGCTTAACCTATGAACTGATTGAAGTTTCTAACAGTTATTACATTTTCTTAACATTCTTACCGAATCACTTGAGAACTTGACACAGAAGCAAGCTGTAGATTACTACACTAGGCTGGAACATCTCCGGTAAGTCAGTAACCAAACCACTTAGACACCTCTGAAAAATAAGGAAAAAGATTTTGAATCCAAAATAGGCAACCAATAATTTAACAGCCGTGAACAATTTATCAATAGATATGCAAGTATATTTATACAGAAGTGACTTCAGACCTTAGGTTTGGCATGGATAGAATAATTTTGCTAACGCTTGCAACCACAATAACAGCCAATAAATATTCTGGTAGTCACTTTTACTAGCGGGAAATTCTTACTTTTACTTAGAAAACTGCATTTTGAAACTATGCACGGGATAAAGCAGTACACATGGTTTGGAAGGGAAACAATCCTGTGTTTAATTGCTTGGTGGATCTATGTATATAGAATAACGACAGCATCAAAGGGTTAATACACTTTATTAATAGACTCAATGAACCAAAACTACTATGCTTACCATCAGTGGAAAATAAGTCAATTTTGAAAAAAGGTACAGTAGTACAAGAAGATGCCTTGCAATCACCACGTAAACCTATTTCTAACCGATTCTAAAAAGCTTCGGCTAAAGTTTTTCTTTAAAATTCAACCGGCTGTGCGAGTGCCGACGAATTTTTTTTGACTTTTTAAAACCCACATTCCTAACCAGTATTGGACAGTGCGCAACTTCGTTAAAGTTTGATTTATAAAGATTTACTTCTTGACTGATTTTCTAGTTATTTCTATTAAGCCAATACAAACCCCAACTGCTTTACATCACAAAAAATTTTAAATTTGTAAAGTACATGAGCAGTGCATAAAGACTTGCTAACTACATAATTTCTTTCATCACTATGCACAATGGCAAAACTAAGCATTTCTTGCAATGAAGTTGAAATTCATATGATTCCAAAACACCCACTCCTAAAAATTTAATCAACAGATATATTTCAAACCTGTAATCCTATAGCCTCTACAGGCTTTAATGAACATTAATCTACCAAATATCCTGAAAACCGATAACACCAACCTCAAAATGGCAAGTCAATGCTCGAAGGTATCTGCTGGATTTGGCTTTAAACGATATTACAAATAACACCGAAGTATTTTTATCCGAATTTGTGATAACCTTTACCAAATACAATCAAATGTTAAGCAAGCACCAAATATATATATCCAAGTACTTATATCGTTATGATTGAAACTATGGCTTAGTTTGTTCTTAATATTTGAGTGCGTCTACACATGGTAAGCGCTTCACATGCTGTTAATTTATTGTAACCTTCATGGAATTGTAAATATGGAAATTAATTTCCTATAGTATTCGGTTGCTTATTAAGAATTTACAGTTATTTTTGGGGGTAGACTAACCCCCAGGGGCTAGTACTATACACGGCGAAATACATTTGATGCCCAATCCTTAGTGGCTGTCTTATTTGCGGGACCGTCCCTAGCAGAGTTATTGCCTAGACTTACCACTTGGCTAACACAATAACAGATGTTACTATACTTAAAATATTATTGGCACAAACTTAACTATGTCCAAGAATATCAGGTTATGCCGTTTACTTAGTCATTTTAAAAGTTAATTGCATAATGTCGCTTTTACCTCTTAGAACATTTAAGAAACCCATAAGATTATTTCCCGGCTGGTGACCATCATGGAGCTATTTTTTTTTTTGGTGAACTAACCATATACTTAGTCTGCTAACCTAAACGTTCCTAAACTCCAGTAACCGTTTACTCTGCTAACTTTGCTAGCCTACCACCGTAAGCTCTCATTTCTCATTCAGTTTCATCTCGAACCATGCGCATTTTACTAAACTTATGACTAACGAACTGCCGTAAGGCTTACAAGTATACAAACTTTCATTATGGTTGTGTTCAAGTGTGAAGTTAAATGTTCTATGGCAGTTTATATTTTACAATAATTCTACTGAATTCTCAATTATTAACAGATCAAGTTATATGGGGGGTATAATTTGAACTTAAAAGTATGTCAGTGCCTTATCTATTGAATGGCTATGAAGTTACGTTAATTTCCTTTAAAAGGAGGTAGCCCTTTAGATAAAAGTTTTCCTATTCAGTTTTTGGTAGCTTTGGCAAGAAGCATTAATCGTAAGTCCATTTAGATGCACAAACTATGAAACAGTAACTTCAATCTTGAATTCTGTGCAGGAAATTCTGCTGCTGCAATTATGGCTACCGAAGGATTCGTTAACTTGGGCAATTATTTTCAAGTCCGGTTAGGCCAATATCAGCACAGGGATGGACCAGTAAGTGTCAAAAAGGTTCTCCTTCTTCCTCGACTACCGAACTAGTACTTGAGAAAATTCCAGGCATTCTTATCCCACCGCATAAGCTAATTTAACCAACCCATTCACGCGTACCAGTATAAAAACTACCACCAGGCACCAGTCACATACTAGGCTTACCAAATGCGTACAGGAGGCCAGTATCAACGTAATGCTTCGTTGCCCCAACATGCAAATGTCACTTCCATTACAGTTTCACTAACCACGAAACCTCCATCGTAGGATCAAAGATAACCGGTTGCCCATATACAGTTTAAATACATTTATTAGCGGTTTCACTTTACTCGCCTCATTACAGAATATAGACAAACCTCATAACTGACGAAACAAAATCAGTGTTCAGTGGAAATACAACTCGTCAATCGTCACTTTTAAGAAAAAGGCTTAGAGAATTTTTACCCACACGTCAACGTTACTCCCTCAGCTTTACACGACAACCTGTAATCTGTGACCTCTAATTTGAGGAAATCTGAAGCCAAGGACGCTAGATGAGAAAATACAGCAGCGAAACTCTCCTCACAGCACCGCCATCAATTGAAAAATAGCGCCATCAGCTGAGTCGATACTTAAGAAGCTTGCTAAACAAACTTGAGCTGTCCAAAGACAAATAATGTGTGAAAAATCTTATATAAGGTCATGTGCCTGTGTGTTTATAGATGTAAAATGGACAGAGCTTCGTTTACTTTCCAAATAGATTAGAGAGAGAGAGAGAGAGAAAAAAAAAACTCATTCAGCTTCGAATTTCTGTGGGTGAAATACATAGTAGGTCTACCACTAAAATAAGGCATAAGTAAACGTTATTTCTCTTAAGTTTTATTTTGTTGAAGGGTGTTTTGTCATATATACAAGAGGGTATATAAGTCAATGGAAATAACTATCAGATTTCAGTACTGTCGGCCAAAAAAACTCGTGGCAGAGTTTCATAATTTTTCGTTCACCTGCCTGACGCACGATTCATGCCTTATTTATCTATTTTTCTTTTCAAAGATGGAAGAAATCATGTGTATGAGTTAAAAACAGTCACTGATATCTTAGAACATTATGTTATGTTATTGTGTAAAACTATTTTCCATGTAGCAAAATTGACGTGAACGAAACGAAGTGATAAAAACGTCATATCACAACCATAGATATGCATTACCAAATAGATAGGAGACACCTATTACTAGTAGTATCGCATAAACATAGTCCTTAAATTATCATTTCAATATTAAGTTGAAGGTAGTTTGAACTATTCCATTTGTTAAATTTTACAGAAACAAAACAATTGGAATCTAACAAAATGCTATCAAATTTAAAAACAAAAAGAAAAAACAAAAAAAAAAACGATATCTTAACAATGTGAAATAGGCGACCTCACTCTATTGCTTTTGATGTTATGTGTACGGGTATCTAATGTCAATGTGTCATTTATATCGGTTCTAAGAAACATCCTTCGATTAGCGAGAGATTATTGCACTGCATTCGGTGCAAGTTCCTGTGAGAGATATCAAGAAAGTTTAATAAACCGGAGAAAATCATACATAGATGAATAAAATTGTTTAAAGAACGGCAAAGTTTAGAACATGGGCCTAGAGGTGGAATACCTCGAAGAACCACATGAGAGCAAGACAATACAGTAGTGAAAATGTTGCTGAGCAACATTCATTTGTGAACTTTGAATTCTAGTGCCTCGTCACGACATTGCTGAACCACCGTAATCATAACTAGCTCTAACGCTATGACTGGTGTCTGATGAATACTTTTAGATGGAGAGGAAGAGATTTTTAGATATACACTTGAAGTCTTTGATAGTTGTCTAATGAATAAGCAAACTTATCTTTTGATGGATGAGAGATTTAGTTAGGATTACTCTTTTTTTTTTTTTTATCGGTGGCCAGTGAATACCATGGATAGGGAGGGAAACGGTTTCAATGATGCCTGCATTTTTTTCTTCAAAACCTAAAGAATACATTTTATTGGGAGATACTTATTAACATCGGCCTAATCACCTTCCAATCACTCCTATAAAACCACCTCCGCCATTGACCAGTAAATTTCCGCGTTATTTCAATTCTTAAGAATGTCAGTTACAATATTAAGAAAATTCATTCAGCTTCCTCAAACTAAAGGAATGAGTCAGTGCTTTATGAAGAAACATTTTTTTTTTATTATCTTTTGCCCTCACGTTGATTGATTGCTATGACTCAAGTCAATCCTTTGACATTCTTCTTCCCTTCTTTTCGAATTCTAATTTGTGGATAAAAAGTGTAATGAGGATACCTCTAGAGTCTCTAGAGAGACAAAACATAAAATTATCGACAGATTACAGCTTGAACTAGCAGCTGGGCAGTTTCCTGACTTGCCAAATTCCAGGACAAAGTTTAGAAAGTGAACCCTTTGTCTAATAAAATGGAATGGGCCCCCAGCCAGTTCACGGTGTGCCCTGTGGATAAAATAATAGTATTGGTTTAGACACCAAAAGGATGAAATACAAAGATCGTAGTTTCCCAATATACAGGTTATGTTTGACTCTCGTTTTCTGAAAGGTGTTGCACAATAACAGGTGTATTATGCAGCTACTGAATTTACTACTTAAGTATCAGGTGAGTAATGAGATGTATAGGCTAGATTGCAACATCACACCATTTTTCAAAATGGAGACAGCAGCTCTTGATAGGTTAGAGCTAAGTACGTGAGGTTCAAAGGTTCATATCTTAGACACAAGCAAAACTCTGAAAATCAATCGCTGTCTCCAGAGTGACTTACAGTTAAGTAAATGACAGAATGGTTTTGTATATACAGTAGGCAGTTATGGGAGTTGACCTCAAGACTAATTATTATAATAATAATATAGTTAAATCAGGCAGAAAGTAAATAAAACGCCTATTTTCGAGGCTTCAGTTTATCGTTATAGATTGTCAAATCATGGAAGGTTATTCAAGGTCATGGATACAGTAATATGATATGTAAAGTTATAGTATATGGATGCAACATTATGTAAAATAAAACTCGGATTTATGGGGTTTTACTAAGATGATCCTTGTTCCCAGAAAACCTACAAGGCACCAATGCTAAGGTAAGGGAGTGGTTCAGGGCCGTATACTTGAGAATAATTTAGCTTCCCTACTAATAAGAACCAAAGACACGATTATTATAATTTATTTTATTGTACACATAAGCTTCTTCATTTTACCGAAACAAGTAATTGTAGAAATCCTCTGTACTAAACAGTCAGAGAGAGAGAGAGAGAGAGAGAGAGAGAGAGAGAGAGAGAGAGAGAGAGAGAGAGATATTTCCTGGATAGTGACTCCCAAGGGTTTTAACCCGGTATGTAACCGTAAAAACGTAAACAAAAGTGTCTCTAACATAATGAACCCCCAAGGAATGTTAGTCTTAAATAACGTACCCCGAAAAATCTTGGTCACTATCTAGGACAGATCCCAAAAAAAGCATGTTTTAATGAAACAGTTACCTTGAATTACCTAATTAGTTTTCGATATGAGTTCGTCATAGCATCATTAATCAAAAAGGCCGTGTCAAAGCATTGCAACAATGGTTAAAATAGCAAATTACCAGGTACAATGTTCCAGTCCTTATTGTGTCTGAACAGAATTGGAAAAACCTTTGCAGTTGTGGGCGCTAAGTTTCCCTTTTGCCAGTATAAGTCTATACAACGGAGAAATGAATTGTGGTTCTGCTGTTGCCTAAAACGTTATGGAATATATACTTCTGTTACCTTTCTGGTTTTAGCAATTGCACCAAGGGAAAATGATTACCCAAGTTCAGATTTTGCGGTCTTTGGGCGGTGAAGAGGTTTTGTTGTGTCAGAAAACTTAATTTTCTCGAAACTCTAGTTTTTTATAACCGACATCTATCAACAGCCCAAGAGTCACTTAGAATTTTGATCTTTAGACGTATGCACAATGATATACGTATATACTGTAACAACTGAGGATTTTCAGTTCATGGTTTGTGTGCTTAAAGGATTGCTATATTGATAAAGCAATAGACTAATACACGTTGGCTGTTTTTTTTTTATATAAAACTATTGAATTTGCCTAATACTGACTTACGTCCATTTGTGGGAGAGGAGACGAACAAATATTTGGTAATTAGCCCTCAGCTATTTGCCAGATTTATGTATATATTCAACAGTTTCCTTCAGATAACGAATTAATTTCTGAACACCAAAGTAAAGTATATTACAATATTTTTGTTGTTGTATATTTTGAAATGACAAATTAGGGATTTTTGTGTTATGCGGTGCCGAGAGAGAGAGAGAGAGAGAGAGAGAGAGAGAGAGAGAGAGAGAGAGAGAGAGAGAGAGAGAGAGAGAGAGAGAGAGAGAGAGTCTAGACTGCAATAGTCGTGTATGCTTGTGAGCCAGTTGGCTTATAGAATTGGGTAACAGCTGTTGTTGGTTACAGGATATAACGGTCTGAACTTCGAATTCAGTGACTTTGTAAGCTATACGATCACATAATTGTTTGGACTCACTTGTATTGCACTGGAGATTGTTTGCGGAAACGTTACTAAACGCAAAACTGTGTCATAAGGAAATGAAGAATGTTAATTTCCTTCCGGTCGAGTGCGTTGATTTACGCTGCTCTTGACAGAAGCTATGAAGTAGTTTCATATTCATGAATGTTTTTTTTAAATTTAATTGTAACTGTAATTGTAATTCTACACACGCACATACACATCAACACACACACACACACACACACATATATATGCTTAAAAAATCACAGTAGGTGCACGTGACTTCATAAATAAGCGAATTCCACAGGAAAATGATAGTCAGAAATCCAAGTGCTTTCGTCTTTACTAAGACATTGTCAAGGAGCTCCTTGACAATGTCTTAGTAAAGACGAAAGCGCTTGGATTTCTGACTATCATTTTCCTGTGGAATTCGCTTACACACACACAAACACACACACACACACACACACACACACACACACACACACACACACCTATATGATATATATATATATATATATAATATATATATATATATATATATATATATATACTGATGTGTGTGCGTGTGTATTTGCAAAGGAAGAGCAGAGAGAGAGAGAGAGAGAGAGAGAGAGAGAGAGAGAGAGAGAGATAATAAAAAAAGTGCTAAAGTGAAATATTGAAAAACGCGAAAATTAATTTGAATTTTGAAAAGCTGGCTGAAAAAAAATCTCCCTACTTTCAATAAATATTCTGGGCCTTTGATGCCCTTAATGGTAATGGAAGCTTAATACATAATATGATACATTTTCCTTTTCGTTCGGGTGTCACCCCATAAAGTGACCCGGGTACCCCTCGTAAAACCACCGCTGTAATACACTCCATCTTTTCCTAAGTATTTTTTGCAACGTATTATGTTAATTTTATGGCTAATTTCCCCCAACCTGCTGCTTTTCATGAATAACGAAATCTCTAGTTATTCGCAAATGAATATTAATTCAATATGCATTTTGTCCTCTTCTCTCGGGTACTTGCGTATGTATATGATACATTTACACGGATTTTGCATCCACGTATTTGCATGCATGACTGTGTCGATATACATAAATAAATTAAAATTTTCTTACTGCATATTTGGCACAAATGTTTTATCACGTATGTAATGTAGCTCTCTCTCTCTCTCTCTCTCTCTCTCTCTCTCTCTCTCTCTCTCTCTCTCTGTCCAACTATCTATCTATGTTTAAATATATCATATATACATATGTGTATATATGTGCATATATTATTATTATTATTATTATTATTATTATTATTATTATTATTATTATTATTATTATTATTATTATTATATAGTAGTTTGATGAGACCACTGACTCACATTCTGGACTCGCCGTATTTATCTAAGGAGTTGAAAATATATAATCTAACCTAGTTTTCTAATATCCATTGTAGAAGAATTTCTTCGTTTAAACACTTGCACTGGGTTGCATCAACAGTATTACCACATTATACATTCCTATTTATTCCAAATATGCCTCTAAAATTTTGCGAATTTTTCATGGATTTTGACATTAATTTTTTTTTTTTTTTCATTAAAATAAGTTATAGGCTATCTTCTTCTCATACCGTTTGATATTATCAAAACAATTGCATTTCTTTATGGGAGCAAAGGAAGAAGGAGGCTTAATAATCAGCTATACAATAAAGCATAAACCAAACAAAAACTTCTTTCAGTTTTCCTTCTGACGATTGAAAAAGAAACCCACAAATTCAATTTGTAACTTGTTTACTTCTAAGTATTTACATTAAGTTTTACTCCACACTCGAGTACTTTCAGGCCCTTTCTGTGGCCATTCTCAAGAGATGTTTGGGATGTTAGCCTGGGTCAAGCCAGAAGACTGCTGGGCTTGACCCAGGCTAACATCCCAAACATCTCTTGAGAATGGGCCACAGGAAGGGCCTGAAAGTACTCGAGTGTGGAGTAAAACAAAACTTAATGTAAATACTTAGAAGTAAACAAGTTACAATTGAATTTGTGGGTTTCTTTTTCAAAAGCATAAACGTTAACTTTGTAAATTAGTGACACAAATGAAGTGTCTCAAAAGATTAAAAGGTAAAGGAGTGCCTCAGTGGCATGATCGGTTTGGTCTTGGCCTGCCACTTCGGTGGCCGCGAGTTCGATTCTCGGCCATTCCACTGAGGGGCGAGAGATGTGTATTTCTGGTGATAGAAGTTCACTCTCGACGTGGTTCGGGAAGTCACGTAAAGCCGTTGGTCCCGTTGCTGAATAACCAGTGGTTGCAATGCAACGTAAAAAACACCATACACAAAAACAAAAGATATAGAAAAAAAAGTCACTAACAAATTAGAAACATTCTTGTCGTGAACACCGGAAGTGGAGACCTTTGAAAACACAAGGTGCTCAGGTGGTGGGACAATAGTTTGTTTGTGGCTGTGTCACATTCTTTTCTCTTTCGTTGTTCTCGTCTTTAAATATTATATCGAGCTATTTTTCAGCTTCAATCTTATCATGTCTGTCCGTGTATTTTATTTATTATTTATTTAATCAAGTTATTATTTTTGGTCTTACGTTATTAATTTCCAAGTTCTCGTCCCTTAGAGTATATCATACTCTTACTAAGCTTCAAGCTTAGCAAGTCTGTCTTTGTATGTTTATTTATTAATGAATTAATTTATTCTTTATTTGGTGTTCCGTTATTAGATTTCCCAGTTCCAGTCCAATAAAATATTTCATGTCCGTCCGTCTATGTTTATTTATTAATTCATACATTTATTCATTTTTCGTCTTCCGTGAATAAGTTTCCGAGTTATCGTCTCTTAAAATAAATCACCCTCTCAGTAAGCTTCAAGCTTTTCATGTCCGTCCGTGTATGTTTATTTATTAATTCATACATTTATTGATTTTTTTGTCTTCCGTGAATAAGTTTCCGAGTTATCGTCTCTTGAAACAAATCACCCTCTTACTCAGCTTCAAGCCTATCCTTATCATGTCTGTCCGTGTATGTTTATTTGTTTACTTATTTTTTTTTTCTTTGGAAGCCCCAGTAACTGAGGAAGGTAAACTAATCAGCGAAATAAGGTTTTGATTTTCGAGATCACGCCTGGGCGATGGAAAAGGCTGCAATTAATGCAAGAGCAGCCACGTTGCATTCAATTTACGAAAGCAAAAATGCAGACCGGGTCCAACCAGGGAGTTTAGTCTTTGTGTCCATTCTGTAAATGAACATATAATAGTTACGAAGAAATATGATTTTGAAATATTGTTTTTTCATTTTATTTTTTCCCTCAAGTATACGTTCGTTTTCTCTTAATGTTCAATATCCAGTTGTTTATTTACAGGCTTAATAGCTGCCAAAAGGCATTCTTTAGAGATATCTTTTTTATATATCTTATATTTCCGTAAGTGTGACGTCTATTTCCTCCAAATATTTAATTTTCGTTCATTTATTCACTCACTTGTTTATTTTCACCAGATCAAAACACTGTAATTTACTTGTTAACCAGGAAATCCCTGCTTATGTACTTCTTTCTAGTATAATAGTATAATGGAAATGTCCTTGGTGACTTGTGTGGCGTTATTTATTTATTTATTTTTATCTGGAGGAATTTCGTGTCAGATAAATGAGGAAATATTTCCACCAATACAATTTTGTTATTGTTCGTGCATTTGAAGATCATTGAACGTTGATTTAGCTTAAATTTTTTGTGGTAATGTATAATTGAAATCCGAGACTTGGCCCTATGATTGTAAATAGAAAGAAGAAAGAAAAATTGCGTCAACAAAATGGAAACTTGCTTGATAACGACCAGTTATCATTTTTAGCTGATCTGGAATTTCCATCTTTCTCTTTTGCTCTTCCTCATCCAAGTTCATTCTTCCTTTTTCTTGGTTTCGGATCAATAATAATTCCTCCCATTCACGGCAACACAAATCTATGTAGATTACCTAAAAAAAAATATTCATTTAATGAATAGTTCTGCCATGGTTGTTTGG
>NC_087211.1:70477084-70490955 GCF_015104395.2 Macrobrachium nipponense | reverse complement strand
TTTCCATAATTTCTGCACAAGCAAAATTCACACCATGTGAAATACTTAAGTATCATATCTCAAGTTACACAATGATTAAATTGAATTATCTTGAAATTGGAAGTCAACCACGGACTTCTTGATAGCAATCTTCTGGGGATGTAGGAAGACACTTAACAGTACTTCTTGCTTGTGAAAACTTGCTCAGATCATTACTGAAAAAAGTAAAAGACTAATTCAACATGTTTCATGTATGATTCAGATTTTCTAGCCATTAGAAACTTTTCAAGCAATATTATTTCCTTAAAACTTGCATTAGCACGATTTGAACCCCACCCTCAATACAAATTAAGGGTTTCTATAGAATAACTGTAGTCTAAAACTTGAAGATGCTAATATTAACACTTTTCAACCATAAAGGAGCATTCCTTGTGAAATGCTTTTTCAATTAATTCAGGAATCTAAAGTAACTCAAGATTTTAGTTCTTATCCTTTTCCAGTATTAATTTTTAAACGTCAACTATCCCTTTCCAGTTTTTTTTTTTTTTTTTTTATTATGATTGATTCTAACTTCCCTGCATGTAACTTGATAAGTATAATTTTTTACTTGCAATCCTTACCTTAATCTGAATTTTCTTGGAACAGAGTTGACATTCATAGCTTAAACTTCCATATAGTAGTTACGAAAGAATCCGGATTCAAAAGCCACCCAAGCTACTCTGGAAAAAAAATAAATCTGTTGCCAATTCACAGATAAAATATTTTCCCCAAGAGCATTTCACCTTCGCCAGCAAATATCTTTAATCTTTAAGTTTATAAAATTAAGGCTCAGCATTGCTGACTGGGTTGTGATAAGAGGTATCTGGCATCTTGCAGGTCGTTGAATTAATCTTCCAGGGACAGTGTTTAAGCTACTCCAGTCGTAAATCATACAAAATTTTTAAATTCGGATCTTTTAGAATCACGCAAGAATACCTTTGAAAACAACCAATGTAATAATTACAATTGAAAATACTTCTGACTTGTGCTCTCAAAAAAAAAAAAAAAAAAAAAACTATGGATCATAAAATATACGAGATTACAAAATACGATAATTTTAGATCACACAAGAATACCTTTCAAAGATAGTAGTGATAATTACAAATACGTTAAGACAGTTCGATTCATCATGACTAAATTATCAAAAAGTCGGGAACCAAACTGGGGCACTATATTAAATTTTTCTTATTATCATAATATAAATGCGGTTTTGCTAATATTACAATACCTTGAGAAACTGACACAACAAATCTGTAGATTACAACACCAGGCTGTTACATTTCCGTAAATCAATAACTAAACGATGTAGTCCACTTCTGAAAACATAAGAAAAAACTTGTATAAAAAACGATACCAATTTTTGCAACCATAATTCATCAATGGATATGTAAGTATGTTTATATATAGGTCTGACTAAAAACCTCAGCTTTGGCACAGAAAATTCTGAGTTTTGCTAACCATTGTTAACTAGCATAGCAGCCGGTATTCTCTGGAGTCACTTACTAGCGTGGAAATTCTTCCGTGGACTAATCTGGCATATATACGAAACTTATACTAAAACTTAACACCAATAGCCATTAGTTAACGTTTGAAAGCTGGTAGTTTGACTATGCACGTCATACAGCAGTACGCATTGTCTGGAAGGGAAAAGTAGATCTTACAAATATGAAATCTCTTGGCGGTTCCATATAGAATTAAGAGCAGTATTAAAATAATAATACACTTTAATAAGCTTAATGAACTAAAACTACTACTATGCCTGCCATCAATGAAAAATACGTAAATTTTGGACACTGAGTAAAAACCTTACTGCATTGGAAGAAAATGACTTGCATTCGTAATACCAAATCACTGCAAAATCATTTTCTAACAAATTCTAACAAACTTTCAGTGCCAGCCAATTTTTGACATTCCATCAAAACCCACACGCCTAAATAGTATTGAATAGTGCACAACTTAGTTAAACCGGCAATGTATTTATGAACAATCTTATATAATGACAGACTTGCGCAATAGAAAGCATAGCAACCTACGGTACTTTACAAGCATAGCAAAACTACTTACACCACAAGAATGTTATCTGATTCAAGTTTGTATTAGAAAGCACATGTGCAGTTTACCAAGACTTACTACCTGTACACATGTTATGCCTTAGCAAAGCACACGGGCAATTTACCCAAAACACCTACTCCCCTAAAAATTAATCGGCATAATCATCTAAAACTTGCACGCCTTTAACATCGGCAGCCTGTAATGAACATTCAACTAACAAATATCCCCAAACAGAAACTGAAAATGACAGCGCCAATGCTTGAAGGTAAATCAGCTGGATTTGGCTTTGAACTATTCAAATACCACCTAGTATATTTCCAATCTATGATAACCTTTGCCAAATATAATTAAACTATGACTGCTTGTCCTTGGCGTGACCACGTCTGCACATGGCAAGACTTCACATGCTGTTAATTTATCGCAACCTTCATGTTATACCAGAGCTCTGTTATACAGAAGTCTGGATTCTTCCACGATCCCAAGCCTTCAGTAAGGGATTCTACCGGATTTCCAGTTTACCCACTGCTACTACTGAACAGCAAAATTTACCAAAATTTACCGTCCAAGTTCAACACCTAAAGTACCTTGCATGAAAAAAGAAAGCTTACTAGAGAAAACGTCATTAAAATTTTTCGTATGAATCAAAGTTTGATATTGAGCTTGGCCCACTCTACATAGTTGTTTGGTGTTTTTACGTTTGACATGGAACTAGAGGTATTCAGCAACGGGACCAACGGCTTTACGTGACTTCCGAACCACGTCGAGAGTGAATTAATCAACAGGAGGAACACACAACTCTCACCCCTCAGTGGAATGTGAGAATCAAACTCGCGGCCTCCGAGGTGGCGCGCCAACACCATACCGACCACACCACTGAGGTGCTCCACACTCCAGAGTAAAGCTTACTAATGATACACAAGGCCAAAATAAACCAAAGCCAAATGAATAACCTTTTTGAGTGTCTTACAATCCCAATAATGGTTCTTAGGCTGGTAAATCACTTTACAGATTCCACTTTTGAAATATAAAATACCATCGTTTTTGCATCTTCAATAGACATCTTCCAACGTAAATAAATTTTCAGCAATTGTACCCAAACTGTTTACTTTGTCAGATTTACTTGTTTAAATGGTTTAAAGCATAAAGAAAGGATTTTTACTGCCCGACCACCCCAACACTACCTCATTCTCTTTTTAAAACTGTTTAATAGTTACCAGAAGGAAAAAATTCATTGCCAAACCAAATCACTATTAATAGCCACTGTGCCGTCAACTAAGTCATCGTCTCATCTAACCAATTGTAACCACCAAACAAAACTTTAACCCTATTACCGTATTTTTAAATATCTTAAATAATATCGCCAAGGTCTGCAGCAGCACAGTGACTGGTTCAATCCAGATTTAATTTTCCAAAAGTTAAGACACCAAATAGGTGATGGTACTGCTGTATACATCGTTATACTACCACCATTATTTAATTAATTAACTCTAATAAATTAATGAAGCTTACCTTAAACTAGTTGGTTTGGTTTTTTTTTTTTTTTTGGGGAATAAAAAATGTGCGGCTGCTTTGGAGGGAAAACGTGAAGCCGTTTGCATAAGGTTCCCTGACATGCAACTTAAAGTAGGAAGTGGCCAGGTACCCGACGACCACATTGCACTGCAAACAATCGTAGGAAATCAAAGTCTGTCAAAAATTAATGCCAGAAAGGGCCAGCCACTACCTCTGCCATAGGTACAGGAAGACAAAATGCCGTTTTTTGCTTCATTATTCGAGTATTCAGTCAAACAAGGATACCAGTGGACACTAGACAGGTAACTTTATTACTCCGCTGAAATGCTAGTGAAACTTAGTTTTCGACTCAAGTCATTCGTAATTGGTTATGAAACCCATGACGTCATAACGATGTCACACCTCTCAGCCAATAATGAGTAACTGGAACTGCTTTTGTTTGCGTAAGAAAGTAAGTTAGAGGGCTCATTAAAAGTAAACATTACCGTAGAGGAAACACCTCTCCCGACTTAGGAAAAATTCGAGGTAAAAACTTAATCTTTTTTTTTCTCTGTAAGTATGCATTAGCGACAATAATGTATTGAGAAGAAGTGTTTTGTTATCACGTGCTTTACTCGGGAAAAATATCAATATAATAGATTTCCCATAATGGTTGAAACTGTAATAATACCGGTTCTCCTTCTCCCTCGACTACCGAACTAGTACTTGAGAAAATTCCAGGCATTCTTATCCCACCGCATAAGCTAATTTAACCTACCCATTCACGCGTACCAGTATAAAAACTACCACCAGGCACCAGTCACGTACTAGGCTTACCAAATGCGTACAGGAGGCCAGCATCAACGTAATGCTTTGTTGCCCCAACATACAAATGTCACTTCCATTACAGTTTCACTAACCACGAAACCTCCATCGTAGGATCAAAGATAACCGGTTGCCCATATACAGTTTAAATACATTTATTAGCGGTTTCACTTTACTCGCCTCATTACAGAATATAGACAACCACATAACTGACGAAACAAAATCAGTGTTCAGTGGAAATACAACTCGTTAGTCGTCACTTTTAAGAAAAAGGCTTAGAGAATTTTTACCCACACGTCAACGTTACTGCAACCCTCAGCTTTACACGTCAACCTGTAATCTGTGACCTCTAATTTGAGGAAATCTGAAGCCAAGGACGCTAGATGAGAAAATACAGCAGCGAAACTCTCCTCACAGCACCGCCATCAATTGACAAATAGCGCCATCAGCTGAGTCGATACTTAAGAAGCTTGCTAAACAAACTTGAGCTGTCCAAAGACAAATAATTTGTGAAAAATCTTATATAAGGTCATGTGCCTGTGTGTTTATAATAAAATAAAAATCATTGTGAGTTAATGAAAATGATTTGGAGAGCTAAGATGTAAAATGGACAGAGCTTCGTTTACTTTCCAAATAGATTAGAGAGAGAGAGAGAGAAAAAAAAAAAACTCATTCAGCTTCGAATTTCTGTGGGTGAAATGCATAGTAGGTCTACCACTAAAATAAGGCATAAGTAAACGTTATTTCTCTTAAGTTTTATTTTGTTGAAGGGTGTTTTGTCACACATACAAGAGGGTATATAAGTCAATGGAAATAACTATCAGATTTCAGTACATTGACCAGTAAATTTCCGCGTTATTTCAATTCTTAAGAATGTCAGTTACAATATTAAAAAAATTCACTCAGCTTCCTCAAACTAAAGGAATGAGCCAGTGCTTTATGAAGAAACATTTTTTTTATTATCTTTTGCCCTCACGTTGATTGATTGCTATGACTCAAGTCAATCCTTTGACATTCTTCTTCCGTTCTTTCCGAATTCTAATTTGTGGATAAAAAGAGTAATGAGGATACCTCTAGAGTCTAGAGCAGGGGTCTCCAAACTTTTCAATGTAAGGGCCACATTATATATTTCCCACATTTATGCGGGCCAAAGAAAAAAACAAAAACAAAAAACAAATCAGTGCCAGTAATTTAATTTCCTCAAATATTAGAGTATAAACATGGAAAAATTAAAACATATCTTGTTGGAAAAAATCAGGGTAATCTAAATAGATTCCTGCCTTTAGTTTTATGCAACCAAATTAGTGTGACGAATGATACTGACGTTTTGACTTCCAAATTTCATTGAAATCAGGTTCCAGATTAGATGAGCCAATTGTAAGAATTGATTTCAAATGATCATTAGACAAATTTGCTCGATAGTTAGATTTCACATACTTCATTTTGGAAAATGTTTATTCACACAAGTATGTTTTTGTACCAAAAAATGGACACAAAAATACAAGCAACTTTATCAAATTTGGAACTGATCTGGCTTGCAGGCATTTATAAAACTCAATCAGATTTAACCTTTCTCTATACTTATATTTCAGTCTGTCATCTGCTTGGAGATCAATATTTCCATTTGAAATTGAGTTTGGGAAGATTTTCAGCATTGAATAATTCAACGATGCCAGTCGTGCGATAATTATTTTTTCAAGGCCACCACACAGGGATTTGTTTGGCGGGCCAGATGAAATTATGTGGTGGGCCGGATGTGGCCCGCGGGCCATAGTTTGGAGAGCCCTGGTCTAGAGAGACAAAACATAAAATTATCGACAGATTACAGCTTGAACTAGCAGCTGGGCAGTTTCCTGACTTGCCAAATTCCAGGACAAAGTTTAGAAAGTGAACCCTTTGTCTAATAAAATGGAATGGGCCCCCAGCCAGTTCACGGTGTGCCCTGTGGATAAAATAGTATTGGTTTACACACCAAGAGGATGAATTACAAAGATCATAGTTTTCCAATATACAGATTATGTATGACGCTCGTCTTTCGAAAGGTGTTGCACAATAATCGGTGTATTATGCAGTTACTGAATTTACTACTAAAGTGTAAGATGAGTAATGAGATGTATAGGCTAGATTGCAACACCACAACATTTTTCAAAATGGAGACAGCAGCTCTTGATAGGTTAGAGCTAAGTACGTGAGGTTCAAAGGTTCATATCTTAGACACAAGCAAAACTCGGAAAATCAATCGCTGTCTCCAGAGTGACTTACAGTTAAGTAAATGACAGAATGGTTTTGTATATACCGTTGGCAGTTATGGGAGTTGACCTCAAGACTAATTGCTAAGTGACAGAAATTATTATAATGATAATATAGTTAAATCAGGTAGAAAGTAAATAAAACGCCTATTTTCGAGGCTTCAGTTTATCGTTATAGATTGTCAAATCATGGAAGGTTACGCAAGGTCATGGATACAGTAATATGATATGTAAAGTTATAGTATATGGATGCAACAGTATGTAAAAAAACTCGGATTTATGGGGTTTTACTAAGATGATCCTTGTTCCCAGAAAACCTACAAGGCACCAATGCTAAGGTAAGGGAGTGGTTCAGGGCCGTATACTTGAGAATAATTTAGCTTCCCATACTAATAAGAACCAAAGACACGATTATTATAATTTATTTTATTGTACACATAAGCTTCTTCATTTTACCGAAACAAGTAATTGTAGAAATCCTCTGTACTAAACAAAACAGTCAAAGAGAGAGAGAGAGAGAGAGAGAGAGAGAGAGAGAGAGAGAGAGAGAGAGAGAGAGAGAGAGAGAGAGAGATATTTCCTGGATAGTGACCCCCCAAGGGTTTTAACTCGGTATGTAACCGTAAAAACGTAAACAAAAGTGTCTCAAACATAATGAACCCCCAGGGAATGTTAGTCTTAGATAACGTACCCCGAAAAATCTTGGTCACTATCTAGGACAGATCCCCAAAAAAGCATGATTTAATGAAACAATTACCTTGAATTACCTAATTAGTTTTCGATATGAGTTCGTCATAGCATCATTAATCAAAAAGGCCGTATCAAAGCATTGCAACAATGGTTAAAAGAACAAATTACCAGGTACAATGTTCCAGTCCTTATTGTGTCTGAACAGAATTGGAAAAACCTTTGCAGTTGTGGGCGCTAAGTTTCCCTTTTGTCAGTATAAGTCTATACAACGGAGAAATGAATTGTGGTTCTGCTGTTGCCTAAAACGTTATGGAATATATACTTCTGTTCCCTTTCTGGTTTTAGTAATTGCACCAAGGGAAAATGATTACCCAAGTTCAGATTTTGCGGTCTTTGGATGGTGAACAGGTTTTGTTGTGTCAGAAAACTTAATTTTCTCGAAACTCTAGTTTTTTATAACCGACATCTATCAACGGCCCAAGAGTCACTTAGTATTTTGATCTTTAGACGTATGCACAATGATACACGTATATACTATAACAACTGAGGATTTTCAGTTCATGGTTTGTGCACTTAAAGGATTGCTATATTGATAAGGCAATAGACAAATACACGTTGGCTTTTTTTTTTTTTTTTATAATACTATTGAATTTGCCTAATACTGACTTACGTCCATTTATGGGAGAGGAGACGAACAAATATTTGGTAATTAGCCCTCAGCTATTTGCCAGATCTATGTATATTCAACAGTTTCCTTCAGATAACGAATTAATTTCTGAACACCACAGTAAAGCATATTACAAAATTTTGTTGTTGTATATTTTGAAATGACAAATTAGGGATTTTTTGTGTTATGCGGTGCCGAGAGAGAGAGAGAGAGAAGAGAGAAGAGAGAGAGAGAGAGAGAGTCTAGACTGCAATAGTCGTGTATGCTTGTGAGCCAGTTGGCTTATAGAATTGGGTAACAGCTGTTGTTGGTTACAGGCTATAACGGTCTGAACTTCGAATTCAGTGACTTTGTAAGCTATACGATCACATAATTGTTTGGACTCACTTGTATTGCACTGGAGATTGTTTGCGGAAACGTTACTAAACGCAAAACTGTGTCATAAGGAAATGAAGAATTGCTTAATTTCCTTCCGGTCGAGTGCGTTGATTTACGCTGCTCTTGACAGAAGCTATGAAGTAGTTTTCATATTCATGAATGTTTTTTTTTTAAATTTAATTTGTAACTGTAATTGTAATTCTACACACGCACATACACATCAACACACACACACACACACACACACATATATATGCTTAAAAAATCACAGTAGGTGCACGTGACTTCATAAATAAGCGAATTCCACAGGAAAATGATAGTCAGAAATCCAAGTGCTTTCGTCTTTACTAAGACATTGTCAAGGAGCTACTGACAATGTCTTAGTAAAGACGAAAGCGCTTGGATTTCTGACTATCATTTTCCTGTGGAATTCGCTTACACACACACAACACACACACAACACACACACACACACCACACACACACAACCACACACACACACACACACACACATATATATATATATATATATATAGATATATATATATATATATATATACTGATGTGTGCGTGTGTATTTGCAAAGGAAGAGAGAGAGAGAGAGAGAGAGAGAGAGAGAGAGAGAGAGAGAGAGAGAGAGAGAGATAATAAAAAAAGTGCTAAAGTGAAATATTGAAAAAACGCGAAAATTAATTTTGAAAAGCGGCTGAAAAAAAATCTCCCTACTTTCAATATAATATTCTGGGCCTTTGATGCCCTTAATGGTAATGGAAGCTTAATTAAACATAAATATGATACATTTTCCTTTTCGTTCGGGTGTCACCCCATAAAGTGACCCGGGTACCCTCGTAAAACCACCGCTGTAATACACTCCATCTTTTCCTAAGTATTTTTTGCAACGTATTATGTTTAATTTTATGGCTAATTTCCCCCCAACCTGCTGCTTTTCATGAATAACGAAATCTCTAGTTATTCGCAAATGAATATTAATTCAATATGCATTTTGCCCTCTTCTCTCGGGTACTTGCGTATGTATATGATACATTTACACGGATTTGCATCCACGTATTTGCATGCATGACTGTGTCGATTATACATAAATAAATTAAAATGTTCTTACTGCATATTTGGCACAAATGTTTTATCACGTATGTAATGTAGCTCTCTCTCTCTCTCTCTCTCTCTCTCTCTCTCTCCTCTCTCTCTCTCTCTCTCTCTGTCCAACTATCTATCTATGTTTAAATATATCATATATACATGTGTATATATGTTGCATATATATTATTATATTATTATTATTATTATTATTATTATTATTATTATTATTATTATTATTATTATTATTATATAGTAGTTTGATGAGACCACTGACTCACATTCTGGACTCGCCGTATTTATCTAAGGAGTTGAAATATATAATCTAACCTAGTTTTCTAATATCCATTGTAGAAGAATTTCTTCGTTTAAACACTTGCACTGGGTTGCATCAACAGTATTACCATATTATACATTCCTATTTATTCCAAATATGCCTCTAAAATTTTGCGAATTTTTCATGGATTTTGACATTAATTTTTTTTCATTAAAAATAAGTTATAGGCTTATTCTTCTCTCATACCGTTTGATATTATTCAAAACAATTGCATTTCTTTATGGGAGCAAAGGAAGAAGGAGGCTTAATAATCAGCTATACAATAAAGCATAAACGTTAACTTTGTAAATTAGTGACACAAATGAAGTGTCTCAAAAGATAAAGGAGTGCCTCAGTGGCATGATCGGTTTGGTCTTGGCCTGTCACTTCGGTGGCCGCGAGTTCGATTCTCGGCCATTCCACTGAGGGGCGAGAGATGTGTATTTCTGGTGATAGAAGTTCACTCTCGACGTGGTTCGGAAGTCACGTAAAGCCGTTGGTCCCGTTGCTGAATAACCAGTGGTTGCATGCAACGTAAAAACACCATACAAACAAACAAAAGATATAGAAAAAAAAGTCACTAACAAATTAGAAACATTCTTGTGTGAACACCGGAAGTGAGACCTTGAAACACAAGGTGCTCAGTGGTGGTGACAATAGTTTGTGTGGCTGTGTCACATTCTTTTCTCTTTCGTTGTTCTCGTCCTTTTAAATATTATGTCGAGCTATTTTTCAGCTTCAATCTTATCATGTCTGTCCGTGTATTTTATTTATTATTTATTTAATCAAGTTATTATTTTTGGTCTTACGTTATTAATTTCCAAGTTCTCGTCCCTTAGAGTATATCATACTCTTACTAAGCTTCAAGCTTAGCAAGTCTGTCTTGTATGTTTATTTATTAATGAATTAATTTATTCTTTATTTGGTGTTCCGTTATTAGATTTCCCAGTTCCAGTCCAATAAAATATTTCATGTCCGTCCGTCTATGTTTATTTATTAATTCATACATTTATTCATTTTTCGTCTTCCGTGAATAAGTTTCCGAGTTATCGTCTCTTAAAATAAATCACCCTCTCAGTAAGCTTCAAGCTTTTCATGTCCGTCCGTGTATGTTTATTTATTAATTCATACATTTATTGATTTTTTTGTCTTCCGTGAATAAGTTTCCGAGTTATCGTCTCTTGAAACAAATCACCCTCTTACTCAGCTTCAAGCCTATCCTTATCATGTCTGTCCGTGTATGTTTATTTGTTTACTTATTTTTTTTTTGGAAGCCCCAGTAACTGAGGAAGGTAAACTAATCAGCGAAATAAGGTTTTGATTTTCGAGATCACGCCTGGGCGATGGAAAAGGCTGCAATTAATGCAGAGCAGCACGTGCATTCAATTTACGAAAGCAAAAATGCAGACCGGGTCCAACCAGGGAGTTTAGTCTTTGTGTCCATTCTGTAAATGAACATATAATAGTTACGAAGAAATATGATTTTGAAATATTGTTTTTTCATTTTATTTTTTCCCTCAAGTATACGTTCGTTTTCTCCTAATGTTCAATATCCAGTTGTTTATTTACAGGCTTAATAGCTGCCAAAAGGCATTCTTTAGAGATATCTTTTTTATATATCTTATATTTCCGTAAGTGTGACGTCTATTTCCTCCAAATATTTAATTTTCGTTCATTTATTCACTCACTTGTTTATTTTCACCAGATCAAAACACTGTAATTTACTTGTTAACCAGGAAATCCCTGCTTATGTACTTCTTTCTAGTATAATAGTATAATGGAAATGTCCTTGGTGACTTGTGAGCGTGTTATTTATATTTATTTTTATCTGGAGGAATTTCGTGTCAGATAAATGAGGAAATATTTTTACCAATACAATTTTGTTATTGTTCGTGCATTTGAAGATCATTGAACGTTGATTTAGCTTAAATTTTTTGTGGTAATGTATCATTGAAATCCGAGACTTGGCCCTATGATTGTAAATAGAAAGAAGAAAGAAAAATTGCGTCAACAAAATGGAAACTTGCTTGATAACAACCAGTTATTCATTTTTAGCTGATCTGGAATTTCCATCTTTCTCTTTTGCTCTTCCTCATCCAAGTTCATTCTTCCTTTTTCTTGGTTTCGGATCAATAATAATTCCTCTCATTCACGTCAACACAAATCTATGTAGATTACCTAAAAAAAAATATTCAATTAATGAATAGTTCTGCCATGGTTGTTTTGGCTTGGGAAGAATATATTTCAAAGAATCCTAAGTAGATATTCAGATTCTGTCATATCGACATCATAGCCATAAAACAATTGGTAATTAAAGAACACTTTTAGTTTGCCTAATTCGCATAGGTCCTGTAAACTTGGTTAGTGTTGTTCACTAAAACGCAGACTGAAATCCCTTTTAGTTTTCCGTAAAAGAAATCTGTTGTGCCGACTTTTTCTGTCCGTCCGTCCACAGATTAAAAACTACTGAGGCTAGAGGGCTGCAAATTAGCATGCTGATCATCTACCCTCCAATCATCGAACATATCAAATTGCAGCCCTCTAGCCTCAGTAGTTTTTATATTATTTAAAGGTTAAAGTTAGCCATAATCGTGCATCTGGCAACGATGTAGGAGGGCCACCACCGGTCCGTGGTTAAAGTTTCATGGGCGACGGCTCATACAGCTTTATAACAAGACCACCGACAGACAGCTATTTTCAGTGGCTTTGCTTATATGATGTACAGAAATCGCGATTGCGCCGAAGAAACTTCTGCGCATTTTTAACTTGTTTATATTTTCCTAGAGCTCCAACGAAAGAAAATCTTCATGCATAAAGAACATTGCAGTGAAATATGCGGTAAAAACTCCGTAACCAAAGGAATTCCCAAGACAAAGACAAGTGCCGCCAAAGCGTTCATGAATCCCCTCAAAAGCGCACCGGAAACCAACAATCTCGGCATTAAATTTCTGACAAACCACATCAAAATAAACTTCAAAGCACGATAATGGCCTTCGCGAGTGCTACTGCAGTGGTGAGTTCTTTCCTGTGCCTGCAGGAAGAAACAAAGGGGCGTGGTCTTAGGTCTCCGTGGGAGGCATCAGCTCCCTCGTCAGTAAACCTCCCCCCGCCCCACCCCTAGTCTGTTTCTCTCTATTGCCTTAACAGCGAATTATGGGTCACAGTTACGGATGACAAAGGAATAGGGCCAGCATATCCTATCCTCTCTACAGGGAGAGGCGTATGGGGATTATATATATATCTATATATATATATATATATATATATATATATATACATCATATATATACATATACATATACTATATATATATATATTATATATATATATATATATATATATATAAATATATATATATATATTATATATATATGTATGTATATATATATATATATATAGATATATATATATATATATATATATATATATATATATATATATATATATCAGAGGCTACAGTTACAAGAATTCTAGAACTCGGGTGAAAAAAATCAGTCTTTACGTGCCGGATTAAGAATATATATATATAATATATATATATATATATATATATATATATATATATATATATATATATATATATATATATACGTCATATCACATTTCCGTGGTTCATATACATATATCGAGCTACAATGTCCTTTAATATCTAATTCGCTCTACCTCGGAATTAATATATTTTCATATATGCTTAACCGAAGGGGAATTTTTTCTCGATAATAGACTTGCCTGGACCGGGGCGCGACCCATGGAGCCTTTCAAATCCAGGAACGTCAGTGAAGCTTTTACCTACTACACTACCGTAGGTAAAAGCTTCACTGACGTTCCTGGATTTGAAAGGCTCCATGGGTTCGCGACCCAGTCCAGGCAAGTCTATTATCGAGGAAAAATTCCCCTTCGGTTAAGCATATATGTATATTAATTCCGAGGTAGAGCGAATTAGATATTAAAGGACATTGTAGCTCGATATATATATATATATATATATATATATATATATATATATATATATATATACACGAGACATAGAAGATGATATGAATTATCATAGCAAATGTGGAAAAAAACATGAACGGACAAAAATGAAAAG
>NC_087211.1:70459584-70472084 GCF_015104395.2 Macrobrachium nipponense | reverse complement strand
CATACATAACGAATACATGAAAAATATATATAAATACACTTACACACTTAACGGATATATATGAACAAATATATAAAAAATACATTTACACACATAAGAATATATATAACTTATAACATATAAAATATTTCCACTAACACACATAACGAATATATATGAAATATATAAATATTACATACACATAACGAATATATATGAACAGATGATAAAAAATACATTTACACATAACGAAAAAAATATTAATTATTGAAAACAAAATATATATAAAATACACTCGAACATAAAAAAATATATTTATGAACAAAATATAAAATAAAAAAAATTTCATTTTACACAAACATACAATCAAAATATATAAACAAATTTAAATAATAAAAAGTTCAACACACAATAACGATATATGAAAAAACAAAAAAAAAAAAACCCCCCCCAAATATATATAAAATTACACTTACGCACATAAACGAATATATAAATGAACAAAAACATATATAAAATAAAACAATCACACACATAACGAATATATATGAAACAAATATTATATAAAAATATATTTTTACAATATAACGGAATATATATGAACTAATATATAGTAAAACATATTCACACACATAACGAATATATATGAACAAATATATATAAAATACATTTACACACATAACGAATATATATGAATAAATATATATCAAATACATTTACACACTTAACGAATATATATGAACAAATATATAAAATATACATTTACACGCATAACGAATATACTATATGAACTAATATATATAAAACATATTCACACACATAACGAATATATATGAACAAATATATACAAAATACATTTACGGACATAACGAATATATATGAACAAATATATTTTATCAAATACATTCACACACATAACGAATATATATGAACAATTATATATAAAATACATTTACAGACATAACGAATATATATGAACAAATATATATAAAATATATTTGCACACATAACGAATATATATGAACAAATATATATAAAACACATTCACACACATAACGAATATATATGAACAAATATATATAAAATACATTTACTCACATAACGAATATATATGAACAAATATATATAAAATATATTTGCACATATAACGAATACATATAAACATATATTATATATTAATATTACTATATATTATATTATAATATATTATTCTGTATTATTATTATATATTTATAGAATATATGAATGAACTTTTGAATTTTCAATTGTTTTCAAGTTTCGTTCCTTTCCGTGTTCTGTCACATCCTGCGAGTTCTTCTTAAATGTCTTGCGTCTAGATTCATAAATGGCTCTAAATTCGGCGGAAGAGGAAAGAGGACTAGGGTGCTGGGCCGCATAACTTGTGTGCATAACCACGAACAGTCTTGCTCGAAGGAGCCATAGCAGCAGGAGTTATATGAAGATTCGTAAGAATTCCGGCTAACTACTGACCAGAGAAATTCGAGGATAACTTAAAAAAAAAAGGAACTTCAGAAATATGGAGATGATTTCCCGAAATTTATGCTTATGTAGCGTTTATGGTCTTTGTATTTTATGCAAAATCGTTTCAGAATCCTTTAAAGCGACCTGTGCTACAAATAACGCGCCATTATCAAAAACTTTTGCTCTCGTGTTGTGACGTCATAAACATCCCACCGCGGACGAATTAACTCATTCGTTATGAGACTCATTTTACCGGAAACCGATATCTGGAACTTTTTTTTTTTTTCCAGGCTGGAACGTTAGCGCAGCGTCGTTACAGTATTTCCCACTGATTCACGTGCAGTTATTTTTCCAGTAACATTCTACTGGAAATAACTCGTCCCCCACCCCCCGAAAAAAAGAAAAGAAAAAAAATAATCCAGAAAATGAATTTAGGAAATGAATGTGAATCTCCATTTAGCAAATTTACATGAGCAAATGAGATCAGCAGCTTGGTGGGGCGTCATCCGTAATCCGAGGGAAAAAATCGCTGTTGTATAATTTTTTTTTTACAAGATTAAATCCCCCAGCGACGTGTAATTCCGCCAGGAGATTAAGCGAGCGGGAAAAGAAACTTTTTTCCCAAGGAAAAATAATGGAACTTCGTTAAGATTATTTCGTGGTATATTCTCTTTCTTTGGGGAAATAAGCGTTCTGGAGGCGATGTTAGAATTACGTAAAATAATTCACATTAGGGTTACATTATGTATATTATATATTTGATATATATATATATATATATATGATATATATGTAATATATATGTATATATATATATATATATGTATATACTATATATATATATATATATATATATATATACATTATATGATATATGATACATACATACATACAAACACACACACACACACACACACACACACACGCACACACACACACACACACACACACATATATATAATAATATATTATATAATATATATAATAATATATATATATATATACCCTAATAATATAATGTAATCCTAATTGGTGAATTATTTTACGTAATTCTAACATGGCCGCCAGAATGTTTATTTCCCAAAAGAGGAGAATATTACCACGAAATAATCTTAATGAAGTTTCTGTTATTTTTTCTTGAGGAATAAGTTTCTTTTCTCGCTCGCTTAATCTCCTGGCGGAATTACACTCACTGGGGGATTTAATCTTGTATATACACAGCGATTTTTTTCCCCGGATTACGGATGACGCCCCACCACGCTGCTGATCTCATTTGCTCATGTAAATTCGCTAAATTGAGATTCACATTCTTTCCTAAATTCATTTTCTGGATTAGTTTTGTTCTTTTTATAGGGGGGGGGGGGGGCGGGGGGAGATCATTTCCAGTAGAATGTTATTGGAAAAAATAACTAGATGTGAATCATGGGAAATACTGTAACGACGCTGCGCTAACGTTCCGGCCTGGAAAAAAAAAAAAGTTCCAGATATCGGTTTCCGGTAAAATGAGTCTCATAACGAATGAGTTAATTCGGCCGTGGAGGATGTTTATGACGTCACAACACGAGAGCAAAAGTTTTTGATAATGGCGCGTTATTTGTAGTACAGGTCGCGTTAAAGGATTCTGAAACGATTTTGGATAGAGTATAAAGACCGTAAACGCTAAATAAGCATAAATTTCGGGAAATCATCTCCATGTATCTGAACTTCTGTCATCGAAGTTATTCTCGAGTTTCTCTTGTCAGTAATTAGCTGGAATATATATATATATATATATATATATATATATATATATATATTATATATATATACTTATAGATGCCACACACAAAATATATATATATGTATATATATCCAAGTCCAAAGAAGGTTCTTTTTTTTCTCTGAGAAATTGTGATGTCCGATACCGGGAAACGAACCCAGGTCCCATAATCACAAAGCCAACGCTCACACACATATGTATGAATAGTACATATATGATTTATTATTACTGATAGAAAGATAAAGTAGGTAGATATATAGGTAGACAGATAGATACAGACAAAAAATAAAGTGAGAGCAACACACTCGCAATCTGGAATTACCTACCGGGCCTGGGTTCCTTTCACGAAATAGAAACTAGAAAAAGAGAGAGAAACAGCAAAAAACTTTCTTACCCATTTAGAGGAAAGTACTCCTTCCAAAGGACAAGAATCTCCCAGATTTAAGACCTGACTCAATAGGTCAGTTACCTTTGATCGAGGCTTCCTTTGGCTGAGGGGTCACTCGTGAATAGAAAGGCCCCATCAAAGGAGCCTTTTCGGAAAAGCTAGAGTGAAAAGAAGAAGAAGAAGAAGAAGCAATTCTTCGGTGTAGGCTTATCGTTCAGCCTATGGATGGATACCAGTGGGTATGCTGGAGGAAAGTGAGGAATTTTGGGCTAACTCTTGTATTGAGTCAACACACGCAAGCCTAGAGTCGTATACATTTTCGAAGTATTTTCAAGAAAGAGTAATCATAATGAAGAGGATATTCAAATTACAAGGAAACGAACAGATTGCTCATAGGGAGAATTGGTAATTTTGATTGATTGATTGATTGATTTTATGCATAAAATTGGCGATGCAAATTCGGTGGTCATAAAAAAGTTGTTTTCTAGGGACAACAGATTTTGAAGAAGTTTCAAGAAAATTTACAGTACATGGGAAGGAAGAGATTGCTTTTTACGAGAATTAGCATGACTCATTAACTGGTTTTATACTTAAAACTGGCATTACAAGTGCTAAGGTCACCAGAGTTTTAATGCTATATTCTATTGAACAGACGACGATGAACAGGATGTTTATGTTGAAAGAAAATGACCAGATTATTCTTAACGAAAATTTGTATGACTTGACTGACTGATTTTATACATAAAGCTGCCGTTGCAAATGCTAAGATCACCAACGAAACTTTTTTTTTTTTTTTTTTTTTAGGACAGGCGAAGATTCTTTTTTTTTTTTTTTTTTTTTTTTTTTTAGGACAGGCGAAGATTCATCGTTGCCAGATAAACAAAGAATATTTCTCTTCATGAAACAAGTTCTAAAGTAGCATTTGCCATTTACAATTTTCCCGCTTACTTTCAACACAACCCCCCCAAACCCCCCCCCCCCCCCACCCCCACCCCCCCCAAAAAAATCTAGCTTTCTGCGGGATATCTGTAGGGATAAGGGATAATGGATGGGCGGAGGATAAGGCGGGTGTTGGAGGAAGATGGGATGTAGTGGGAGAAGTGTTTTCTTTTTTTATTCCGTCCACGAACACCTTCCTGAAGACGCTCTTTTGATCTCTCTCTCTCACCTTGAAAACCTCTGAGCTGTTAGAGTCGGATTTCCTTTTCCATGATACATGAGAGAGTGCTCATGCATCCCTTATCGACTGTTCGGTTATGCTTCTCTCTCTCTCTCTCTCTTTCTTTACATGTGTGCGCTTTCCCAATGCTCACTATATTCACTGTCTGTCTGTTTTTGCATTTCAAATGTTCATATTTCTTCCCGCTCTCTCAGTTTGGTGTTCTCTCTTCTGCTTCTCTTCTCTCGTCTCTCTTCTCTCTCTTTACAAATGTGTGCAGGTGTTTTGTTCAAACGATTACCTTTTTGTCTGTCTGTCAGTCTATTTCTACTTCAAAGGAGTTTATTTCTCTCTCCTCTCTCTCTCTCTCTCTCTCTCTCTCTTTAAAAACGCTACAAGTTTTTTTCTCTCATTCGTATTACTTGGGAAATACTATTTACCCCCAACCAAGCATCCATTCTGGTTCAAAGACTTTCCCTTGAATTATAAAGTTCCACCGAAGACTCCAGTTTGAAGATGTATATTCCACCCTTGAAATAGACACCATCTGCGAGATGAAACAGAAGGCGACAATTCTGAACGGAATTGGATTGTTCTCTCGTTGAATAAACAAAATAGACTGCGACCTGGAGCCGCTGGTTCAACAGGGTTTTAAAACGTCGGAATCCTCACAGGAATTTTGATAAGAAAACGGCTAACAGCGCCCTGAAGAATATTATTAAGAAGACTATTCCAGGAATCTTATAGATCTCGTACTAGCGTTCCATCTCATTTTCATTCCTGCTGAATTTTGATTTCTGACATAAATTTATTAGATTCAAAATAAATTTTTTGAATATATATATATATATACCCTCCATATATATATATATACATATATACATATAATATATATATATATATATATATATATATATATATATATATATATATATATATACATATATATTTAGAAAACTTGATTTTCAAAAAATCTAGTAACTGATTCAATTACCGCTTTTATTTTATGAATAGGCTTGACTTACGCCAGAAAAAAAAGTATAAATGACGAAAACAGAAAAAAACACATTAAAATACATATTGAAATACTGAGGCAAAATGAAAGAGGAAAAGAAAATTCAAGTCTACGAATGAGTTTATAGACAGATTTTATGTAGACTTACGACGAAGGAAAAACACTAACCATAAGATGGATAACAAAATATAACTAAAACAACAACAGCATTAACAGCATTGATTTTGTACTTAAACAAATCCCACTAGATGTCAACAATAATACTAAAACCCTTGGTAATCATGGATAATTTTCATGATATTTAACCAATTTTATAAAAAGATTTTTATTAATTGAGTATGGTCCTCATATAAATTCAGTAAGAAGCGTCCAAACACTCGTAGGAAGAGAATATATTCAATCTAGTCGCTTACCCGGGGAGTAAGCCTACAAACTACTTTGTTGTTTTGTTGTTGTTGCTGTTGTTGTTCTTGTCGGGGGTGGGTAGGAAATCCTTATAGAAAAGCCTGAAAACGTCTGAAAAAGATGTTTCTCGTTGAGTTAAAGATACAGGAATTTTAGGATAGGATATTTATCATTTATCTATTAGAATGAAAGTGTAAAATATAAATAATGCGCATGTTCAACAGTACAGAAAAATTATTTCTAATGAAATATAGCGTATCTATTTTAATTTTCATTAGTGAAAAAAGCGCCATTTGACCGTAAATTTTAGCAAGCTGCCGAGCTTGTTGGAGGTTGGATCACGCCTTGTTTTCATTACAACGCGAGATGCAGGATGAAAACATCTTCTCCTCGTCTTATATCTCGAACATATATCAAGTGAAAACTTTGGTCGAGAAGAACCTTGAGCTAAATTGAATTTCCCTGGAGTAATAACATACCTCGAGTCTTGCAGAGAGAGAGAGAGAGAGAGAGAGAGAGAGAGAGAGAGAGAGAGAGAGAGAGGTGAGGAACGGGTTAAATTATTCAAATCCAGGACCCAAACAACGCAGGAATCACTTTCCTGGAAAAGTACAACCAGTCGTCCTTACTGGAAATTCCCTTCCTGGAAAAGTGTCAGGTTCTCATCTTCCAGAACACGAAGTGATGAAAAGACTCATGAATAAAGAAAGACATGTAGTTGCCCTTGAGGAAATTGCTCCACTAATCTTCATGTGTTGTTTAATCTCTCTCTCTCTCTCTCTCTCTCTCTCTCTCTCTCTCTCACACACACACACGAAAATCTCATCCTTGTCAAATTTGAAAGATATTCCAAAAATAAAAATAAATTCCTTAATTTCAGTCTATTAAAGTAAAAAAAAAAATCGAAACAAGTCCTCAGAAGAAATCAAGTTGCTGGGTGAAACGAGGATTTTCAAATGAATTAGTTGCATAATTTACTGTATACTCAATTTTTTTTGCTTTCCTCTTTTGCTAAAAAGTATGGCTTTCAAATCCGGAAATGATGATAGCAATAAAATAGGATGAAATCGGGGAAACGAAGGGAATTCTTACAGGATATATAACGAAATGAACAAAAGATGGCGCTCAGACTATCCCCGTCTCTCATCTCCAGCCAGCTTCATTTGCTCTTCGCACGAAGGAAATGACAGTTACAGAAACCAAACGGCATCGAATGGTTGTCATGAACAGTCATTTTCTTTGTAATTAAATATGATTCCAGTTACTATTCTCTGGGACTCAATAAGTTCCCCCGGGCACTCGGCAACAGCCATTTTCGCGCTTGGAGTAATTTCGTGAACTCATCATCCCGGATTTTGAAGTTCGATCATCAGGGGATTAATTATACTGTTTATGCTTCGCTTTCATTGGATTGAAATATCAGAACTCTTTCATTCATGGACCCTGAGAATTAAAGGACCGTTGTCTCTTACTGCGCTGTCAGTATGTCTACCGTATAAACAAACAAGCCAATGAATAAAAACGTAAGTAAATAAATGTATAAATATATAAATTAAAGGTCTCAAGGAGATAATCCTCACCAAAGCCAGGAGAAACCATCAAGCAGGTCATCTAATTTTCTCTCTGTCTCTCTCTCATGAACATATTTGAAAGAGAGAGAGAGAGAGAGAGAGAGAGAGAGAGAGAGAGAGAATTTGACCAATACGTTCTGAAACATCATTAATAGGTTATCTGCGAGAGAGAGAGAGAGAGAGAGAGAGAGAGAGAGAGAGAGAGAGAGAGAGAGAGAGAGAGAGAGATTAACCAATACGTTCTGAAACATCATTTATAAGTTACCAGCGTTCATAAATTGATTACCATACTGAAATGTAATATAATATGAAAATTTTTTCCAAATGATGACAATGCACGAATTAAAGATTAAAGACGAGATGCTCTATGCCCAGTGTATTGTTTGCTAGTGAAAATATAGCAGTTAGTCAACTTGTTTGCCATTAACCAGGGATCTCATGCAAACTGTAAGCTTAAATTTTATATAAATTTTTAATGTAAAAAATATGGCGGGAGAAAAATTCAAGATGAAAGACGATGCTTTAAAAAAAAAGCTTGTGGATCATTTAAAAGGAAATATAATTAACGGCATTTGAAATAGTATTTAAAATTTTTTTTATAAGAAGCTGTTTACAAGAAAAGATAAACAAAGGTGAGCCTACGTGAAGTAAAAGGTAAAGCTGGGAAACTTAAAAAAAAACTATTTACAAGGCTTCATTTAAAGTGAACACATATAAAACAAAAACCTTTTAAAAGGAAAGGTAAACAATTAAGCTATTTGAAATAAAGGGCAAAGCTACAGAAGCAGCCATTCAATAGAAGGAACAAACGGAAATGAAGCCGTTTGCAAAATTAAGGAAAGAATAAACACGGGAAGTTATTTAGAACAAAAGACACACCAGGGGACACTTCTAAAGAAAATAACCATAAGGGGAAGCTATTTCAAAGCAGAATATAATGAAAAGGAGAAGCCACTGAAGAGAAACAAAGAAAAAACAAAGGAAAACCGACGGGACACGAAAACACAAAAGAAGGACTGCCTTCGAATCCTACCAGGATAATATTGGACAACTTATTCACACGTTCGGAGGACGTTTTTCGAAATTTAGGAGCGAGAAAATAATTATATTCTCACGCATTCCAAAGAATATTCCACCCTGGGATGTTGCCAATGCATAAGAATGCGAATATGCAATGAGGAGCACTGGAATTGCTTCCGGGTTCTCTTTGATCTCTGTAAGAGTTCTCCGAATACTTCTGTACGTATATCGTCAGACATTACGATAATGTAAAGGAGGCTCGGGTCTGATATTCCAGCTCTCGAGACGTTACAGACCATTACAGAGCTCGAGCATTGACCCTGTGGTGGGGTGTCAGAAACTACCACCGTAGGTCCTGCGTGTCGTAAAAGGCGACTCTTACTTTTTAGCAAAAGGATAAACCCACCGCCAATAACTGTGGAAACTGCTACCTTGCGGTCTTACTTTTTTACTTTTTAGTCAAAGGCTAGGCTCACCGCCAATACCACTGTGGAAACTGCTGCCTTGCAGTCTTACTTTTTGGTAAAAAGCTAGGCTCACTGCCAATAACTGGAAACTGCTGCCTTGCAAGTGGACTTTTTAGTCAAATGCGAGGCCCACCGCCAATAATTGTGGAAACTGCTGCTTTACAGGTGGACTTTTTAGTCAAATGCGAGCCTACCGCCAATAACTGTGGTTGATGACAGCAAGGGCATGCGGTTGTAAAACCTCCTTTGCCAAACAATAAACCATGCCTGGTGTTGGTAGAGGATGATGCCTTTGATAGAAGGCAGTGGAGAAGGCGCATCAGGCAACCGACCCTTTAATGTTGGGATAACGGTGGGAAAGAAGAAGAAGACAAAGCTCGAACTAAGATATCAAATGACATACCTACTTATACAGAGATCAGTGGTCGGAGGTTAGCCCGGGGCTGGAGGACAGCAAGTCTAAACGTGGAGTTTATCATTGTAACACTCTGATGTGTGCAGAAATTGCGTTTTATTATCAGTCATAATGACGAGCACACTTTCAAATAAAACAGGCCGAAAAAAGCCACTCTTTTCAGAGCAAGTTTTCACAGACTAAGAGGTCTTTTTGCAAATAAAAAAAGAGAAGGGAGAAAAAAAAAAGTAATTGAAAAATTAAATAAATGTTTACTCACAGAAACGGTAGCATACAGAAGATATTCTTATTCCTACACGAATGTAGACTACGTGTATGTAGTCTACAGAATCATTCATATACGCATAAACATGATCATAACCTTCACAGTTTATTTGTCACGAATGTAACAATTCTATGAATGGGCTGCCTTGCCCTTGACTTGGGGCCAAAGTCACGAGAGGTCTAAGCCAAGCTTAAAGTCGCCGAGACACTCTGAAATGAAGATGGTAAAATTCACCAGAAACTCTTGCCACATCATCATAGCCCTTTATTAATTCTATAACGACGTCGTTAGGTGTCTCATAGACTATACTCATCGGGCGAACCTTGTTCCATTTTAATCAAAGAATTATTTGAGTGTATTCTGTGTACTGTGCTTAAAGGCAGAGTTATTTTCGACCCTAACAAGTCAGCTTCCTTGCAACTGCGCCAGAATGAACTGTGTCAATGAAGAAACACGTTGTTCGACTTGATCATCATAGTGGCATCATTAGTCTGTGATAGAGACTGGATTGCAATACTCCGTGAAGCTGTTGCAATTATAAGTTACCTGTGTTTTCCAGTGCGTAAACAGATGCTCTCCTTCATTGCAGATGAAGCAATCGTTTGTACGATCTTTGGTTACTGGAGAATCACGAGTGCCAACATTTCCAAATTTGTAAAGGGACGAAAGATTTGGTTATTATTATGATACTGAGTTCAGCATCATTAAACATTCTGAATATTCAATAAGGAAAGCATTTTTACATTCAACAGATAAAAATAAGACTATAGCATAAGGGGAAAAGTTGGTAGCGGCAAATAATTCCTTACGAAACTGCATACAAATAAGACAAGATGGAAAATGATATTGATATTTAAAAGTATCTAGTTTTATTTTTGTTTTTGAGAAAACAGATGTACTGTCTCCCAGTGAATCGATTTCTCCGTTCGACTATTAATTTCTTCTATGAAGAATTCACCCACTTTCTGGTACGAGTCATTTGCAACTATTACCTTAAATCAGACACAGATGTGTTATTGCTGCTGTGACGCCAGATAAAGAAATCAATCAGTACATCATTTTGTCTTAAGAATTGAAGAGGTTGTCATTTCTCATTCCTTCTTCCGTTTATCTCTCTCTTATTTTCATTTTTGGAGGACCGTGCCCCTCCCTATCTGCCAGGGTGACCGGCTCGATTCTGCCTTAGCCTGGTATATGCTACCAAGATTTAAGTAACATAACGCAGGAATGTAACGACATAAGAGGCGTAACAATCAGGGACTGGAAAGAAAAACATTACTAACGGAGTAAATTGAGATCCAAAATTTATAAAAAAGTATATATATATACGTACATATATATGATATATATATATGTATATATATATATATATATATATATATATATATATATATGTAAATATATGTGTATGATATATATATATATATATATATATATATATATACATATATATATATAATACTATATATTAATATATTTAAAGAAGAAAGTGAATGTGTCGGTGAATCGTGATGCATCAGCTTTCTTGGCTTGGAGACAGAGAGAGCCTAGCGACAGCCTTCTTCGAAGAAGGAATTGATGACTATACATTGTGAGGTCGGAGGCGTGCATTTGTGCGTGTAATGATGGGTCCAACCGCCCGACATTTGAGGAGAAAAGCCACACGCTCCTGAGACAAGGTTAAGGACGGTTCGGACATGAGGTGTTGAAAAAACCCATCGAAGAGGCAGGGCACATTTAAAAGACTTAGGAACAGTTGCCTTTAAAAAGAGAGAAGTGTGATGTGTATACATTTGTTTAACATTAATTAATTGATTATGTGTTTGGAGAATATAATGGATATGTCTCTTTGTTTCAGATGGGTCCCATGTCGTTATTCTAGAGAACGGTATTCTCTAAAGACTTGACTATTGAAATGTAGTAGTTGACAATTTGGGAGTTTGGGGGTGATTACTTAGTCTATTATTTTCAGGAGAATAGAATGACAATTTACAGCTTTTATTGTGGGTCAGATTTAGTTCTTAATATGACATTTTTTAGTCACTTTGTTCCCATTTATGATTCATCTAGTTGGGAAATAAATGGCATATTTTTGTATTTACGTGAATTCATTAGCCTAGTATGATATCGTTTGCAGAGGGAGACAGCCAGCAACTGAAAAGGTAAGAGTTTGCCATTGTTTTAGTTTTGATTAATTGGTAATATATAAATTATTAATAGATATTATATAGTATATATATATATATAATACATATATATTATAATATATATATATATATATATATATAGATTACAGATATATATAAACTATAATTATATAATATATATATATATAGAATATAATATATAATAAGTATATAATATAATTTTTGGGAAACTTAACTTTTGAAATACTTAAATTATAATCATATATATATAATTATTATATAATATACTATATATTATATATATATATATATATATATGTATTGATATGTTAAGTAAAATTGGGAACTTATTTTTGAAATACTGGTATACATTATATATATATATATATATATATATATATATATATATATATATATATATATATATA
>NC_087211.1:70397084-70452084 GCF_015104395.2 Macrobrachium nipponense | reverse complement strand
GAGATCGAAAATGAGAGAGAAAAAAATCAGTGACAAGAAAAACTGAAGCTATCATTTCCACAAAGTATAATTCTCGCCTGACGTGGACACGCTCACGCCGAGAAACGGCCATTAAATTTTGCTCCGACTGAACTTGATCTCTTTATGAAAACGAACTTCGCTTTGCCAAAAACCCAAAGAGACACAAAAAAAAAAAAAAAAAAAAAATCAGACGGCGGACCAAAGCTCTTGTTGCTCACTTTCCATAGCAACAGGCTAAATCTGCAGAGGGTTTCAGGAGCCGCCCAAGGATTAGATCCCTCAGTGCCTGGAGACAAACAGCAGCAAGGCTGGCAGAGAGGCCGTAATTGCAGAGGAACTTCGGTCTTCGCTACATGAACTAAGTTGCACCCGTTGTAGGGCAACTGCCGTCCATAAACAAGTTCATGAACAAAACAGAGCCATTTGTATAACGGGTTTCACTCTCATTCAGTCTGTGGAATTTCAGATGTCCGAAAATAAAACGTGATATTCCCAATATATATATTTATGATTCGTAATATGTGACGTATACATGCTCTGCATCACATCTTCACGAGAGGACTACCTTTTATTTTCTAATATCTGATATTCCACACTCACTGACTGAGCTTGAAACCCCTTATTTCTATATATATATAATATATATATATATATATATATATATATTATATATATATATATAAGATATATATATATATATATATATATATATGTATGTATATATATATATATATATATATATATATATTATATATATCACATCAGCTAAGGTGTAAGAATAATAATCTATAGGTGTTGGACCTGACCGGTTTCGACTTCATTATCTAAGCCATTAGCGTTAGTGGCTTTGAATAAAGTCAAAGTTGAAACCGGTCAGGACATATATATGATTTTTTATCACATCACCGTGATTTCATATACATGCATTAAGCGACAGATGTCCTTTAATAACCAATCACTCAACCTCGGAATTGATATATTTTGTTAACCGAAGGGGAATTTATAGTTGAGATAATAATTTCGTCCTCTCGTGGGGGCCGACTCGATAACGTCACTGAAGTCCTGATTTCTCCTCAGGCAGCTAGGCGATGGTTCGAACCCACGAGAGGACGAAATTATTATCAAATAAAAATTCCCCTTCGGTTTATATATATGAAAATATATTAATTCCGAGGTAGAGCGAATTGGATGTTAAAGGACATTTGTAGCTTAATACACATACACTTACGTATATGTATATAGATATATATATATATATATATATATATATATATATATATATATATATATATATATATATACATATATATATGTGATATATATATATATATATATATATATATATATTATATAGATAGATAGATAGATAGATAAAGGTGCCTCAAATAAAGGGTCGTGTAGACCGAAAGATCTTGGCAATTCTCGCCTTTTCATATTCCTCTGTGGCATCACCTTTATTTATGCATAGCATCACGTTTTATATATTACGTGATCAAGTTATTCACACACACACACACACACACACACAAGTTATTCATACATACATATATATATATATATATATATATATATATATGTATATATATATGATATGTATGAATATAGTATTTTATAGAAAGATTTATTATGTATACATACATATAATATATATATATATATATATATATATATATATATATATATATATACATATAAATCTTTCTATAAAACTATAATTGAAGTTGGTATAGCAAGATAATGTTCTGCCTCTCCATCTTACCCAGGAACAGACAGTGGAAGCCATTTTCCGGTCACCGTTAACAAGATCAACCCCAATTTCAATGTCAGTCGAACTGGGCCAGAATCGACGGCCGAGGCTTTTCGGAAGAGTCCCTTTGCCCTTGACAGGAAGATCTAATTTGGAACCGACGTTGGTATTCAACTTGTTCTCGACAGTCGGTTACATGGAAGAAGAAGAAGAAGGTGGCCATTTCAAGCTTTTATTTCTTATAAAAAAAATCTCAAGTAATACTATTAAGGGCCCAACACTCATGTTGGAAACTTATTGCACGCATATCACAAAATGGTTGAATACAAGTCAACAACTCAACAACCATAAGTGAATCAGTTCCTATCAAACAACCTAAATAATGCTGTTAGGGTACCTACACAACAGTGAAATACAGGGTGTCCATAAAGTCCCAGTACCATTACATTTATTAATCGCTTGTAATGGTACTTGGACTTTATGGACACCCTGTATGTTATAAACAAAAGTCGAAAACTTATCATATACATATCACACAAGGTTGTAGACAAGCCAGCAACTCAACAACTGTAGGTGAAGAACGATTCTTTGGCAAATGCTGGATAACCGTATTAAGCACTGGATAGGACTACCAATAAGTCGTTCACTTGTATCCAACTTGTTAGTGAAGTTTAGCCGTTAAGTTGTCCACACGTGTTAATGACATGTTTTACTGCATTGTGGACGTACTAGTAAATTACAGTGATAAATAATAACATACCTACACTTGGAAGAACCTTCAAATATTTTGGGTGAACCAAACGGAATACAAATGTCATCTAAATCAAGGCTGACTTATGCAAGAAAATAGGTCAATATTTGGGACTCTCCCGATGCCTGAATGAACTATGAAAGAGGTGTATTTCAAGCGTTAGTATTTTAATTTTATTTTTTTTTATTTATTTATTTATTTTATTTAATTTATTTTGTGTTGTGTGTGTATGTGTGTGTGTGCATCGACAAGGCCACAATAAAGACTAAAGTGCTCTGTACGGATTTCTGCCTTTCATTTCCCTATGGTATTCACTTCTGTAATGAAGTCATATGCATCTACTGTGATTTTTAAGCATATAAACATATATATGTATGTATGTATGTATAGACATATATACATATATATATATATATATATATATATATAATATATATATATAGATAAATGAGATAGATATATACTGTTATTTCATAATTCAGTACATCATTTGAAAGCCATTAAAAGTAGAGCAGATCCAATAATACCATACTCAAAATCTAATTTACTGAACCAATATATCAGACACACAATTTCAGACTTTACTAAACCTTCACGCGTAAGTTCCTTGAACCACCAATGATGAGTCGAGTCGACTCAGTCGAATATCACAGGTGACTCAATCAACTGCGATAGCAATGGTTTCTCTTGTGAAGCACAGCATTATCTAGATATTGAAAAAATGCACGAACATTTCTGGCGAATTTGACCCTAAGTTATAATTACATGAGACCTACTCACATGGAAGAAGCACACTAAAGTGGCCATTGACTCGAAATTCAAGCTTCCAAAGAATATTGGTTTTAACCTCCCACCGCAGACCCCACATTGCAGCACTGACTAATCATGGTACAGAGCCAGTGATTTTTCATCACGGTATGGGAGGAGCGAACACGTGACATCTGAGCGGAATGTCACGACACTAGGCACCACACCAGCGGACCACTTAATTCTTTTGTCTTGGGAGGAGACATCCAAGCAAAGTGGTTCTAGATAACGCTTGTTGGTCCGCAAGAGGCTCTTTATCAAATATTCGATCCTGCTGAGACGACCTATGTAGTTGCGCACACACCATGAGCAGTTCTGTACTAGACCCTTTCATTCACTCATTGCTTCTATGAAACAAGTCCAAATCATAGCGATAAATTTTGCCCTTAAATCAATTAAAATTAATAATGATGATGACAGTAATTTTATTCCAAAACACGTCGTGGTTTTCAAATTTTTAATGAATATACGAGAATTTGGCCTTCAATAAATAAGAATAATTATGTAAAAGACCCTCAGACCACATCGTGGTTGTCACATTGTAATGACGAGAATTTGGCATAAAATATTTATAAATTAATAACAATAATAATTTTGTTAAAAAACCTCAGACCGCGTCGTGGTTGCCACCTTTTTTATGACGAGAATTTGGCCTGAAACATTTAGAAAAATAATAATAAAAATATTGTTAAGAAAAACCTTAGGACCACGTCGTGGATTCCGCATTTCAGTGACGATAATTTGGCCTTGTAGTTGAAAATTAACAAGAATACTAATAAGTTTATCCAAAAACAAGAGCGTATCGTGGAGTAGGGCGTTTCCATCTCATCATGAAAACCAGAATTGCACAACGCCTCCCACGTTAGACCGAATCATTTCTCCCTCCCCGGCCCCTTCCTTCATTCCTTCCCAAAATTACATTCTCCGAGTGATTTATTCCGCAAAATTTCCAAAACAGCAGCGACTCCTTTGCCGGTGGAAAAACCCCTCATGGCCCGCCGCACGCCCTAATCCAATTTGGCTAAGTAAATTTGCGGTACTTGGATTTAAGTGCATTTTTCCAAGTTCATTTCTGCGTTCTCTTTCTTTCCAGCGGGGCTGGGGTCTGCGACTCCCAGTGGCCTGTTACTGGAACAATAATTAAATCTGAATTAGTAGGGAATTCTGTTACCGCGTTTCGAGTTTCGTTGGGGACAAGTTTCAAATATCAATTTCAGGTAAAACTAGTTCCGTTGTGGGTTCGTTAAGCTTGATTGGTTAGGATGTTCAATGGTTGAATATCATGTAAACTATGCATCGGCTGGTATCAGACTACGGTCATAAATATGAGAGTGAAATGGGAGGTACGTCATTTGATTTTTTTTTGTTTTATCTTAATAGGAAAATATTTTTTGATCTTGTTGAGTATACTGCATATGCACCCCCTTTCGAAATATTAACGATAGTTCAGATTTTCAAACGACTTATATTTATGAAACTATTTTTTTCATATGGTTTTTACGGGGCACCTAGACAGGATTTATAGTCTTTCATTCTATGGTGTAAATTGCTTTTACAAAAAAAAAAAAAAAAAAAAAAAAAAAAAAAAAAAAAAAAACAGCTTCTAATGGAATTTCACCATGGTTAGCTGCTGCACATTCTGAAAATAATTTTCTCCCTATTTCTGTTCCTGGATGATTCTGATGCAGTATGATAATGACTTGACAGTAATAAGATATAAAGACAAGAGACCCCTTAGGATTTTAAGCCACCCGGTCCAGATCTTTTAGTCAGCAAGTGCTATATCGTATGGGTATGTAACTGCGCCTTCAGATTTTTTGTTTATGATTGCCTGATTTCCTCCTGTGAGTCTCATTATATACAAAGAGTCTAGAATGTACTTTCGCTTTTTAAGAGGTCTTAAACTGCTCGGTTTCCATTTATTTTGTAATCTATAATAAAAAAAAAGCAAGCACTCACCAAACATGTATTTTTGATTGCCACTACCTTTGACTATTGTTTACCTCAGCTTTGATAATTACTTTTTCTCTCTCGTTTTCTTTGTTAGATGTCAGCATTTTTTTTCACTTTTAATTGCTTTCTAAAATATTCCTCTCTCCTACTTATCAACTGTTTGGAGCGCTTCGGCCTAGCCGAGAGTAGGCTCTGCATGGTGTCATCAATTATTTCTTTCTATCATTTCTGTTCTGTGGATCTGGACTATCTGGCAGCCTGTCACTGAGATACTGATTGTAATTACAAATATATGTGGTTTAAGAAGAAATTGCCTCATATATATAACTAATTACGGATTCATGTTTATGGAAGACGAAAATACATTGGAATTGACAGACAGTCAAGGTTAGAAGGTAGGAAGATAAGAGGACACACACAAACACACACACTCAGAATGAGTCATTCGGAAAGAGAGTGCCAATTAACGGAACCTTAACAGGACAGGTCTATGAGGAGGCATCCTTCAAAGTTGGGGATCTCTTTGATCCCTAAAATCCTTCACTCCAATCCTACGTAGGACCTGGAAGTTCCGAATCTCTCTTGGGACAATTGTTCATTATCCCGAAAGATTTCTAGAATACCAACCAATTCGAATTTTTTTTTTTTTTTTTTTTTTTTTTTGCAAAATTGAAATATGTGCAAAAAACTATTGATTTTTGCAATTCGAATTTTTGCAGAATAAGAGGAAAAAGACAAACCGGAAGTGAGTGTACTTACTTCCCGGTGATTTTCAGAACGGAATACATCCTCACGGCCTCTCCATATTCCTTCACCATTTTGGGAACCGCGAAAATGTCCTGGAATATGTGAAAGATGAGCAACGTGTCACACTGATGCTCTGTTACCCTCGAGGGATTCGGAATTTACCTTCCATTTTGCGAATTCTTTACAACTTGGATTATTTGTTGATATTTATACATATATTTACCAGTTGTTCTTAATTAAAGTCTTTTTCCTTTACCTACCGAGGATTTGAATTTCAGTTATGATTGGCTGCTAAAAGCCTATCTCTCTCTCTCTCTCTCCCTCTCAACAATAAATCATGCCATATCGCCACTCGTGTTTGGATGACGATACAGTTTCTGGGATATTAGGCAAATTATTACTTTCATGTATGTAGACTTACATACATTAATACATAAATACATACGCATACAAACGCACACACACACACATATATATATATATATTATATATATATATTATGTTATATGTATGATATATTATATATACAATATATATATACATATATATATATATATATATATATATATATATATATATATATATATATATCATATACTATATATAAAATATATATATATATACATATATATATATATATACATATATATACATATATATATATATATATATATATATACATACTATATACATACACACACACACACATTGTATATTATTAATTATTATAATATTATAAATATATTATTATTGTAATTATATATAATATTACATAATTTAAATTACAATTAATTAAACAATTAAAAATATATGTAACATTATTTAAAAAAAAAAAATTAATTATTAATTTTTTTTTTAACAAAATATTATTATTAATTTAATCCTAATTAATTATATTATTAAAATAATAATAATATATAATATGCCACACGAAGGTATCCCATAAATTATAAATAAAATTTAAATAATATAAATAATTATTAATATGAATTAATTAATATGTATATAATAATAGATAATAAAAATTATAATATTATAATATATATTATAATATTAACAAATAATTATTACAATTATATTAATAATTACCATATTATATATATATACATTAATATATATAATAAATATATTATAATTATAATAATAAATTATAGTAATATATAATAACACCATACAATATTGGCAACACAAGGGTGAGGACCCTGCAATTTTTAGATTCAAACTTTTTGATTAACAATTTCAAACAAACCGAATCCCAATAAGAAACTAAACAATTTAAATAATAATTCCCGGCGGTGGAATTTACTTCTTCGGTACGAGTTCACAAAATCGCATAACGCGCGAAAACGGCTGTTGCCGCGTTCCTGGGGGAACCTTAGTCCGAGAGAATAAAGGGAATCGCCGTTAATTACCGTGGAAATGAATGTTAATTACAACGATTCGACGCCGTTCGGTTTCTGTTATTGTGACCTTCACCCGCGTGAAGAGAAACTGAGGCTGCTGGGTGGATCATGGAAACGGGGATAGTCTGAGCGCCATCTTTTGGTTCATTTCGTTACATCCACTCGACTTTCCTTCGGTAACCCGATTCCGTCTTCTTTTATTGCTTTCATTATTTGTTGAATTAATAGTTACAGTTTTTTTTTCATATAAGGAAAATCTAAAAAGTAGTATCTGATTACGATTGAAGATCAGTAATTTGAAATTCTTTGTTGGATCCAGACACCAATTTCATTGCATCCGGGGACTTGTTTTTATTTTATTTTTTTTTACTTTACAAGGATGAAATGAATGAAGCTCTATATTATTTTGTTTTTTTATATTTCAAATTTGATTAGGATGAGATTTTAGAGAGAGAGAGAGAGAGAGAGAGAGAGAGAGAGAGAGAGAGAGAGAGATTAAACGACACGTGAAGATTAGTGGAGCAATTTCCTCAAGGACAACTTCATGTCTTTCTTTATTCATGAGTCTTTTCATCACTTCGTGTTCTGGAAGATGAGAACCTGACACTTTTCCAGGAAGGGAATTTCCAGTAAGGAGGACTGGATGTCCTTTTCCAGGAAGATGATTCATGCGTTGTTTGGGTTCTGGATTTGAATAATTTAACCCGTTCCCCACCTCTCTCTCTCTCTCTCTCTCTCTCTCTCTCTCTCTCCTGTAAGACTCGAGGTATGTTATTACTCCAGGGAAATTCAATTTAGCTCAAGGTTCTCCTCGACCGAAGTTTTCACTTGATATATGTTCGAGATATAAGACGAGGAGATGTTTTCATTCTGCATCTCGTGTTGTAATAAAAGCGTAGTTTTACGGATTCTCTCTCTCTCTACAGATGTTTGGTAGTTTCGAACCAAATTTGTGTCAAGACCGCCAGCCGTTTATAAACATTTTTTATAAGGTACATTGAATTTAGAATAGAGATTCATCCTTGAACTGTTTTAATTAAAAATGTGAAAAGGATAGCTTCTGGCTGATGTATAATGAAATAAATACTCTTCATTAAAATTATTCTTTTCAGCACAGAAAACTGTCATCTATTATTGTGTTATTTAAGCTTCATTATTGATTTATGCATTAATTCATGGGGGTATAAATGGTTGGCAACGATTACCAAGTATAGTTACCTATTAACCTTTTTGCAATTCATTTGCTGACTTGACTACTATTGTTCTTTATGGTGTTTTTAGGAAGCCAAGACCCATCTAGTCTCTTGGTCATTTATTATTGTCTTATTTAAGCTTCATTATTGATTTATGCATTAATTCGTGGGTTTATAAATGGTTGGTAATGATTACTGAGCATAGTTACCTGTTAATCTGTGTTTACAATTCATGTGCTCACTTGAATACTATTGTTCTTTATGGTGTTTTTAGGAAGCCAAGAACAATCTAGTTACTTGGCCATCTACTATTGTCTTATTTAAGCTTCATTAATGATTTGTTGTTAATTCACCAGTGCATAAGTGGTTGGTAATGATTAATAAGCATAGTTACCTGTTAATCTGTTTTTGCAATATTTGCTGACTTGACTACTATTGTTCTTTATGTTGTTTTTAGGAAGCCCAGACCCACCAGGTTTCTCAAGGCAGCGTTCTCTGACCTTCAGTTGTCAAGTTCCCACACAGCCCAGGGGGAGACGTTTTACTGTTCCTTTAACTGTTCACCTGTGGAACGGTCTTCCAGGCGTTTCTGTTTATGCTGAAGTTCATGAATTTATGAGACGCTCCAACGCTGCATTGGAGTGCCATGCATCACTGACTTTATTTGTTCGTTTGTGTGTTGCAGTATCCACTGTCTTACAATCTTTATTTACTTTTTTATTATCTATATTCTCTTGTCACAGATATGGACTTGTTTAATGGTAGTTATCTCGGCAAGTATATTTGCAATTAGGTTTGTAGTTTGCTCGGCAAGTATATTTGCAATTAGGTTTGTAGTCTGCTCGGCAAGTATATTTACAATTAAGTTTGTCCCACGTGAATGTTGACTCATTTTGAAGGGTAATGGATCACAAGGAGGCCTTCCAGTTAACGAGATGAATGAGTGTAATTTACTGGACTGAGCCAAATTTGACTTTTATGCTTTTCACTTTTATCTTTTCTTGTATAATGTCTATATTTGTTTCACTATTCCAGATCATTTAATTGCACGTTGCACAGATGTGGGTACGATGAGGTTTATTTTTCTATTTGTTACTTTATTTTTATTCATTTATTTTTTGCTTATAGTCGCAAATTTTGGATATTTCCTAGGGTAACTTCTCGTCGTCCAATTTCCAGTGTCATGTATAGACGTGGGTGCGATGAGATTTATGTTCCTAATTTTGATTTTATTTTTATTTATTTATTTTCTATTTTGCTTACAGCCACAACTGTAGGATATTAGGGTAACTTCTCGTCTTCCAGTTTCCAATGTCATGTATAGACGTGGGTGCGATGAGGTTTATGTTTCTATTTTTGACTTTATTTTTATTTATTTATTATAAATTTTTTTTACTTACAGTCTCAACTTTAGGATATTTGGGTAACTTCTCGTCTTCCAGTTTCCAGTGTCATATACCTGTAAAGGAACAAATCCCCTCTCCTCTAGCACAAAAAGAAGTGATCTATTTTGGACAGTCATCTCTATGGTTACCGAGAAGATCTTAACTCTGAGCTTACAAAGTCTCTTTGGAACGTCGTCCAAATCCTCTTACAGCCAATCTTAGAGCTCCCAAGGTCATCTTCTTTTTTTTTTATTTCTTTTGAAAGGCAAGCTCACTGTCTCTTTGAATTGACTGTATAACCACGGCAAATATCTCCTCTTTCTATTATACTCATTACTTGCGCATAAAAGAAGGTCACGTTATGAAAGTGGCTACAGTTATTTTTTGAGAGAAACGTCACATCATTTTAAAATAAGCTGCCTTTCACGTTGGTCACCGTTTGCTACCTAAGTAACTGTCTATACATAATCAAACAATTTAGGTTATTTTTTTGCTTTTACAACCTCTAAGACAAAATAGTCTCCATCCACAAATTGATTTTCTATATAGTATAATAACCTCACTGCGTTCTCCACAATTGCAGCTAATTTTAAATACTACTGTAAACAATTTATATATATATATATATATATACATATATATATATATATATATAATATATATATATAGTACATCACAATGAAAAAAATGAATGTTTTGCCTCCAACCTCTTTCAGAGTCTAATCCCACTTCATTCTTAGAAGAATCTCTTATTTGGAGGACGATTTCCATCTCATCTTCACTAAATTTCCCATTCCAAGAAAAACCACCATAAAAAAAATAAAAAAAATTGACTAAAAATCTAAGATTCCGTTATAAATTTATTAGTAGTTGGACTCGATTTTCCTAGCCTTGGGTTCGAAGTCAACTATGAAGGGAGGGTTCTTTATATATAATTTTTTTTTTTTTTTTTTTTTAGATTTCAGTGTTTTCAATGGATACGAACCCAAATATATTTGTATATCAAACATAAAAGTGTTTCCCTTAACGTGGATCGATCTCGAGAAAAGACAAGACAATGATCCCTGTTGTATTCATACTTTGACTGATGAGACGTGGATGAATCCCTGCGAAGAAAACTTCCACATCATGACCTGTCTCGTACACGTACATCAAATGCTCATCAACATCTCATCAAGCCCCATTCTGCACACACTGAGCTACTTGCCCCTTTCTTGCATACTCTCTCTCCTTAGTTTCTTGGGTGTTGAGGCCCTTCATGTCTAATCCCTCTATTACTCCATATATTCAACGCCTTATATGGCTTCTGCTCCTACGTCCCCTTATTTCTTCCGAAATCACCAATCTCGCTACATGACCGAATCATCTTCAAAGATCACTTTTTACCCTTTAACTCACGCCTGACCTTTTCATCTAATTTTCTTACTCTTTCTACAATTCTGTATCTACGACAACAACCATTGCCATCTTTCATCCGTATTCATCACCCACACTTTTCTCCCATAAAGGAGAGTTTGCTAAACGGTTCCTTCATACATGTGCACTGCAAGGTAAGAATCTTCCAGTCATTTGTACGGAATGTTTAGCAAGAGCATATTAAAAAAACACTTGAAGTTGATTAACACTTCATGTTATCTACAGCATGGTAAGAGAGAGAGAGAGAGAGAGAGAGAGAGAGAGAGAGAGAGAACTAATCATATCGAAGCAATCTGCCTCTGATTGTCTGTGGATGTCGCAAACAGACGCCACATGATGGACTCCTAAAGGATCAGGTTTGTGACGACTTCCCTGGACGCATCCTTCAAAGCTGGGGATCCCTTTGAAACTATAATCCTCTAGTTGAGTCCTGGATAGGACCCCTGGCTGCTCCTACCGTCTCCTGGAATAACCGTCATTATCCTAGAATGGGAATCCTATTGCCAGTATCTGTTGCACATCCGAGGTCTTTGTTTCTTAACTGGAATATTCTTTGTAAGTTCATTTTCTTCAGAATTTGAAACGTATCGGATTCATTAGTGCTACAATTGAAATTTATTTTTTTTACCTTTAATAGATTTGAATGAGTCAGCAATTGAGATGTATTTCTCTGCTTCTGTCGCGTTCTCTTTCTGTGTTTGTGAAATATAGGAAAAAAAATATTGATATGCATTTTCATAAAACAATGTTTTCTGTCTATTGATATCTTGATATGTAACAAAATGTGCCAATTATGGTCTATCACATCATAACTCTCGCTAGTCGGGCGAGACCCATAATCACCAGACGATGAGACCAGAAAACATCGAGACTTGATTGATTACATGTAATTTAGGCTGTCAAACCAAGTCATGGGCCATTTTCGGCCACTCAACACTTAAGACAGCTGGATGAGGGAGTTGGAGTGGTTGGACAGCAATATAAAGCGATCCAAAAAATATAGGAGATGAAAAATGAAGATCTAAAGGTGGAATGAGAGGAGATCCCACAGCCGCACTAAGAAATAATTGTTGGAGGGGTTGAACAACTAAATAGATGAAAAAAGTGGGAATGGAGATAAAGGCTAAAGAGCGGGTGCAGAAAGGACCCAAAGGGATATTGCAAACTCACTTTAGTAATGCCTACAGAGCACCGTGTGAGTGGCACTGATGGCATTACCTCTTGAGGAGGAGAAATGGAGGGGAAAAAAAGACGAGGGGGAAAGAGAGGAAAAAAATTTAAGCCAATGTAACCCTCTTCTACCCACTTAGTGAGGGATGAGACGCGTTACCGCAGCGGAAAACGAAACCACAAATTCCAGTTCGTCCATTTGGGCAGAAATCCAGGAAGAACCCCTCGCAGAAACAGGAAAGGGGGTTAAGAAAGGTCTCGTAGGAGGGAACTGGGAGCAAACAGGATGAGCCAGGAGGAGGAGCTGACAGAAAACAGGACGACGGGCCTGGAAAACAGAATTCCAACCACTGGGGAATCCTGGAATCCTGATGGATTAAGCGCATTACCCTTCTCTCCAGAAGACTCAATTGAGTTTAGCACCGGCCGGGTACTTCCAATAAGGGACCTCGGAGGCCATCTTCTTCTTCTTTTTCTTCTTCTTCTTCTTCTGCTTTTTTTTTTTTTTTTTTTTGAGGAGGGTGGAGGGTGGGAGGTAGTTAGGGCAGGTATGGGGCAGGGGCGTAGGGGACTGTTTTTGGGGGCGAAGACCCATCCAAGAGATGTTTCTTAATGACTTGTTTTTCTCACGGATTCCATGAATTCTTTCTAGTGGCAGCGACAAATTAAAACCGACCCAAGGAGATGAAATCTGGGATTTTGAGGTATTCTCTCTCTCTCTCTCTCTCTCTCTCTCTCTGTTGAAGTAAATTTTTTATCTCGATGTCTCTCTCTCTCTCTCTTTTCCTCTCTCTTACTTTCTCGGTTGAATTCCATGTTATATCCGAAGCTTACTCTTCCTCTCCTCTCTCTCTCTCTCTCTCTCTCTCTCTCTCTCTCTGTTGAAGTCACTGTTATATCCCAATGTCTTGACTCTCTCTCTCCCTCTTTTCCTCTCTCTTTCTCGGCTGGAGTCCATGTTATGTCCCGAGCTTTCTCTCTCTCTTACTCTCTCTCTCTCTCTGTTGAAGTCAATGTTATATCCCGATGTCTTGATCTCTCTCTCTCTCTCTCTCCCTCCTCTTACTTTTTCGGTTGGAGTCCATGTTATGTCCCGAGCTTACTCTCTCTCTCTCTCTCCTCTCTCTCTGTTGAAGTCATGTTATATCTGACTCTCTCTCTCTCTCTCTCTCTCTCTCTGTTGAAGTCAGTGTTATATCCCGATCTCTCTCTCTCTCTCTCTCTCTGTAGCTTACTCTCTCTCTTGGATTGCCTTTAGTATACTTTCGCCATCAGGATACCGTCCATATCGATTTTTGACGCGATGAAAATAAGAATATATATATATATAGATATATATATATATATATATATATATATATATTATAAGAGTCATATCACATAACCGTGATTCATATACACATTTGAGCTACAAATGGCCTTTAATATCTAATTCGCTCTACCTCGGAATTAATATATTTTCATATATGTTAACCGAAGTTTTTTTTTTTTTTTTTTTTTTTTTTTTTTAGTCGATAAAAAAATAATCGGTTCACTGTCACGAACTATGGAACCAACAAATTTAGGACGCACAGTGAAGCATTCTGGACCACACATCTACCATATATATACGTATATATATATATATATATTATATATATATATATATATATATATATATATATATATATAATATATATATATATATATATATTATATATATATATATATATATTAATCCTGAGTCACATACCTCAGTAAATGCTAAACTTCCGTCAGGAATAATAATATACGGGAAAGTTAAACGCCATAAACCAGGGATCCCGTTTCCCGTAACACTCCATTGTTATACAGATTCCCGCCCCCACGTAACAGATCGCGAAGGAATTGAATGTTATTTTGACCTCTTGCCTTCCAGATGACCACAGTTTGAAGTCCTCTACCGAGTTTATAGAAAACGATACCCACCCCCGAGAGGAGAGGAGTTACTGCATCGATGGACGCGAAGTCCCTCTTCACTAACGTCCCCGTGGATGAAACAATCCAGATAATTTTAGATCGTGTATATAGAGATGACGCCACGCTCCCTTTAAACGTCCCAAAAAAAAAGTATCTTTTAGTTTAACCAGACCACTGAGCTGGTTAACAGCTCCCCTAGGGCTGGCCCGAAGGATTAAATATTTTTACGTGGCTAGAAACCAAATAGTTACCTAGCAACGGGACCTGCAGCTTATTGTGGGATCCGAACCACATTATTTCGAGAAATGAATTTCTAATCACTAGGAATAAATTCCTCTGATTCCACGTTGACAGAACAGGGAATCGAACTCGGACTACCGAATCGGTAGGCGAGCACGTATCCCTCTCGTCCAACGAGGAACTTGAACGTCCAAGAGCATGCCCTCCGGACACTCCTCGAGATCTGTACAAAACAAGTCCCCTTTTCTCCACCCACAGAGGCCATATGTGCAAACAGAGAGATGGCGTAGCGATGGGTTCTCCCGTCGGAGTACTTTTCGTGAACTTTTAAGTGGGTGCTGTGGAACGTCGTCCTTAGAAAAAAAGAGATTCTTCACACGAGAATAAGAACAAATCCAAATTTTCCAGATTCTGCAATTTGCGAACTCTACGGTGATCAGGTGCCATTTTTTTTTTTTTAGATAAAATTGATATTCCAGAAACCATTTCCTTATCCAGACTATGAGCACCTGCCAGCTATCAGCAAATACCAGCCCTGACGAGAAGAAAATGACAAGAAGAATTGAGAAGACCATATATAGTAAAATCACTTCCACTGATGCTGCCAATCTCTGCTGCCATTCTCTTTAACAAAACATGCTTAAGAGGGTCTCCTATCATCAAGTAATAATAATAATAATAATAATAATAATAATAATAATAATAATAATAATAACAACTCTGAAAAAACACACAATAGTGAACTAAAATGTCCAGATAATTAAAAGTGTTATTTCGCACAAAGATAACTACTGCCTATATATATATGTCCCCAAACCAAATTCACTTCACCTTTTTTTTTTCTTCATACAGAGCAACCTGAATAAATTTCCCACCGACTGAAATCGACCCTTTATGAAAACAAACGCCGCGCCGCCAAAACCCGGAGAAAAAGCAAAGCAGACTCCACTCCAGTCAGCCAACCAGCAAGTCCAGCTTTAGTTACCCTTACCCCCCGCCTTCCATGGCAACAGGCGGTGCCATGGCTGAATTGGTAAGAGTTGGGTCCGTCTCTGTCTCCCTGTAGGTGGGGGTGGGGGTAGGTCGAACAGCAACGTCCAATTCCGTCATTCACTGCGATTAACAGTCGACCACGAACTTAGTTAGGGACAGTTTAAAGCACACAGTTGTCCATAAGCGAACTCATGAACAAGGGGACCTCATTTGGGTAATGGTGTTTGAATTCTGTCAGGTATTAGGATTAAACTTGTTTCGTAAAGATTTCTTCCAAGCTGTGCTGGGGAGAATATAGAGTTTCTCGCATATTTTGCGAATAAAATTGTGGAGATTTGGAAATTAACTTTTGAACCCATATTACTGAATACACTCACACACACACATATATATATATATATATATATATATATATATATATATATACCCTATATATGATATTTGATAGCCGAATGGATAAGTCCTTGGCTCTGTATCAAGCTTAAAAGGCACAGGTTCGAGTCCTGACCAGAGGTATATGCCCTTTCATATATACAATGGCTTTTAGGTAGATTTTCTCTCTCTCTCTCTCTTCTCTCTCTCTCTCTCTCTCTATATATAAATATATATATATATATATATATATATAAATATATATATACATATATATATAAATATATATAATATATATATATATGTATATATTATATATATATATATATATATATGTGTGTGTGTGTGTGTGTGTGTGTGTGTGGCGTGTGGGTGTGTGTGCTTTTTAGATATCTCATCAAATATATATATATATTTTTTTTGCGCGTATTCTCCACTCAAGAACCGAAACATAGCAAAATAATATATACAATGTCTGCATTCTTATCAAGACGTCGAAGCGTACCAGCACACTGCAATATCCAGCAACCGATAAAAGTCAAATTCCTCTCAATATATCGCCAGCCACCGCACGGCCCTTAACAACTAGCAGCAGCAGAAGTATGGCGCGCAGATGCAGAGCCTAAAACCCGAAAACCTACATCACACTATTTTACCTCGCTCGCATCTGCTCTCCGTAATCGCGCGGGAAATTCATGCAGAGAAATGTTACGAGGCCATGAAACGGGAGCAACAACATTCGTATGGAAGCTCGACGTCCATTGTCGGATTTTCTGGCGGCACATTTTACGGGACGTCATTCCCAAGCTGGAATATTCATACTTGTCCCAGACATGTCAGGACGAGGGAGAGGGAGCGTATTAGTGTTCGCCGAAAGAGACGAAATCGTTTCGCGAAGTTGAAGTTGAATTTAGTCATGTCTACTTCATCCCTTCTTCTTCTTCGTTTTGGTGAGTGAAATTTAATGGAAGCGGTGAACGTAATGCTAGTGGATATGAAAAGGAAAGAATTGAGAATTCAAGCTCTTTACATATATGATAATAGTTATGATAATCAAACGTAAACACCAACTTCTTTTATTTTTGGCTGAACATTATCCATCTACGGATTTCTATGCTGGATACTTGGGCTAATATGCCTGAATTGCTTGATTTATTGATGATCCTAACTGTTAGTAAATAACCTTCATATAACAAAATAAAAACTATCAGCACCATAGAAAACACCACCTCTATTAAAAAATTAAAAGGCAGAAACGTAAAGTGCATTATTTTATACAGAGCTCAAAAAGAGAATTTGAACAGTTGCCCAAATTCTCTGCATCAATGACGCCACCTTCTGCTATTACTGTAAAGTCAATATTGACAGTAATAATAAATGAAGCAATAAAGAAATTCCGGATCCAAACTAATAATATTAAGTCTGGATTCAAACTCGGAGCCAAACCAAATTCAATACAACTGTTCCAAAGCACAAGTAAAGAGTTTAGATAAAATTGAGTCTTTCAAGGATTCCTGGAAATTGACACACAAACCTGACCTGAACATAATATTTAATTAATTTGATTTTTCTTTTATCGTTTTAAACATTTTACTGAATCTTCTGTATTATTTTCTGTATTCCCACAAATATAGAGTTTCTAAAGAATGTAGTTACAAAACAGTGTCAGTGGATTTCTTGAAAGTGATTTTTCTCTCTGGGTCCCTTTCCTTACGAAATTACACTCTGGCCGAGTGATTTATTCTGCAAAAAAGAAAAAAAAATGTCTCAACAACAGCGACGCCTGTTGGCTAGAAAATGCATTACGCTCGAGAACACACTTTAATCCAATACTACTGTGTTTGGAAATTCACTGAATTCACTCACGAATTCTGGTGATTTTCCTGAATTCATTCCTTCTTCTTTTTTTGTTTTTTTTTTGTTTTTACTGTTTTAATGGTGGGGATGAGTATATGGCATTAAACTCTTATTGAAAAACAATTAAAGGTGAATTAAAGGGATTACTGTAAATATTGCGGATGGTGTTAGGTTAGCGGTTAAAGGGTGGGGTGGGTAAGGCAGAAGGGAGAGAGTCGGTCTAGTTCCAGACTTCGGTTTCCAATAAAATGAGTTTTACAATGAATGAGTTCATTCCTGTTGTGCTGGGATGTTTGCAGGACTTAAAAATACATAGGTAATAAGATTCATAATAGTAAAATGTTTAGAAGGAACTTATGAAAAGTGTATATACAGTTCTTTATGTATATGTATATACAAATATATACGTATTTATATACACATATGTGTATATGTATGAATATATGTATATAAAATACATACATATATACATATATATACGTATATATATGTATATATATCTATCTATATATATATATATATATATATATATATATATATATATATATATATAATAATATTGCTACGTCTATAGAACGCCTCGCCTTCCCAGCAGAGTTTAGTTATATTTAATTATAAAAGTAGCAGCCATGCCTTCTCCTGAAGCGACTGTTGTTGGGAGAGTGGGTATGTTCGTTAGGAATGATATTTACCGGTCTGACGGAAGCTTAGGGTAAGAGAGGCAAGTCACAAGAGTAGCTAGGCTTCGAGATGGATTTTAGGGACTTCTACAATAAGACTATTTTCCTTCCCAATTTGCTGGCGTTGTGTTTACCACCTTTCAGGCAATGCTCGAGGCGGTTTTTGGAAGCCCCGTGATTCGAAAACAACCAGTATCGCTCTCAGTCGGCTGCGAGACGTGATCTCGGACAGAGGTCAAATTGCCAGCCTCCCAAAATTAGGCCTACCCACGACGTACTGGTGGACACGAACCCCGGACCTGAACAGAGGTCAGGCCGCATTCTTCTACAAGGATACACTGAATATTGCATAAAGGTACGTCTGAAAGTGTAAACTTCAACCCAGCACATTTTACTACCCATATGACTCTTGCTAAATTCATTTTCAATCCTCATTTTTACCCCTTCTACATTCAAAAGCCCTTTGTCCTCATCGGGCCACGTGCTCCCCCTTTGTGACTTGTTAAAGACCAAGCTTTCGTGCATACCTCAGTGAACCATTCGAGTTTACCTTCCCCAATGTTAGAGAATTAATCAGCCTTAATCAAAGCAAGAAGTCATTTTTCCTCTTATCTTGTTTAATCTGGGATTCTTTTCCAGATTCCATGAGTCACGTGCCGTCTCTGCCCGCAAGTGTGCATTACCCCAAGTGTATGAAAACCAGCTATAACAGCTCAATGGAGCCATCATTTACCTTTTCTCCAGCCAGCACGGGCCTTTTAGTAAAATGAAACTAGCTTTAAGTAACGAGCTGAGTTTTCTGGCGACCTTCCCTCTAAAGAAACTAATAATAACTATCAGTTTACGGTAAGTTAAAGCAATTCCCTCTTGAAATCCCTCAATCACTTCCGTTTACGTATCTAGCCTCTCTCAAGGCCCGCTATATACGTAACATTGGCGACCTTGCCAGGATATGAACCTAGCTTGCTTAAAAAAAGCTTGTAAATCGCGTTATCCGTTGTAAAACGTAAACTGTAAATTATTTTACAAAGCGTAAATCAAGCACACTTGCAGGGAAAGAAGACACACTGACTCACGGTAAGGTATTCCATTCATTAATATGATTATTCTATAACAAATGTTAGCCTTAAGTAATGTTTAAGTATTTTCCTGATGAAGTGTTTAAAAGAGCGTAGGTAGAAATCTTATTATTGTAACGGCGAACGCGCCAGAGCTTTATTTTAGCGGCGAGCAAACAATTTGCCCCGCGAATTCTCTGTTACTTTGTGCTGTCCTCGTCGGACGAGACAAAGCACGTGTGTAGAATAGATGCCAGAAAGAACCAGATCAAAACTAGGAAGTGCTTTGCCAGGGTTTATTGCTGTGTTTGAAAGCCTAGCTAGTTAGGAGTGTTTTACTAATAGTTACGGCAAAAGAAGTGTACAATTCTTTTGTCTGTGATATGTTAGGGTATCCATTTTTAACTTAGTTTTCATTCCAAGTGTTGGTAACCGCTACCTCTCAGCTTAAATTCAGCTTAGAGCATTCTCGCGCCTGCGCGGTCTCAACCAGCCTTCGTTTTCGCTCACAGCGGCAGCCATGTTTGTTATCTTTCAGAATTATCTAAACCATTTAAGCAAAGTAACGTAAGTCTCAAAATTTTAACGTAAATAATATCGATCTCGGTACTAGTATCTATCGTCCTGCCAGAGAAATTAACGTAATTCGTCTTGAATAAGAAAGTAGAATTTTGTGTTGTAAATTGCCTTCGCATTTACAGAGAATCAGCTGATTCGCCATCAATGCTAGCACACCGTGGTGCTAACCCGCTCTTCTCGCCTCAAGTGTTTCACCTCGCATCGCTCACTCGCGCGCTGAGCGAAAAATTTATTTCACTTAACGTAACCTCATTTACAATTGTTTGCTACATCGTTTTTTCAAATCCTTACCGTAATTTTCACTTGTCCTTACGTAAAGTTAACGTAAATCTTAAAAGTAGAGTCACTTGCAAGAATTGTTAACGTAAAATGCGTCTTTGTAAAATTCATATTGAAACGCAAATCATTTCATAAGCGCGAGCCGCTACATTAACGTAAAAATCGTTCACCACGAGCGCGTTATCATTTTTCATAAAACGTTATCAAAAGCAATTCTTTCACAAAAACGTTAACGTAAGTAGATAATTTAACGCAAGTTGCGTCATATTAAACGAACATTAGTAGTTCAATTCAAATATAAGGGAGTTTATTCATATATCATTTTTCACCCTCTCCGAGAAAGAGAGAGAGAGAGAGAGAGAGCGAGAAAACCAGAACCCAGTATTCACGAAGCCAAGAGTACTACATCTTACCATTAATTATAGCATGCCGAATTAACCTTATTTTAGTCTCTTGTGTCTTTCATTTACACAGCGTGATACGTACGCGCATGTGTCCATTGCAGTTTGCAAGCATTTATTTATTTCGTTTATCGAGTACTTCAGCGAGTGACTGGGCATTTCTAAAATTTCCATTACCTGTCGTTGCCCGAGTGGTCTTTTCATTTTCTTTTATCACGAAAGACTTGCGTATACCGCAAGCACAATTCGCACAGTGTGCCACGCAAATTCATTACTTCCAGACAGGGAAGTCGTTACCAGTTTAGGACTGGCCACCACCAGTGCACGTCAGGTCTTATCATTTTACAGTGCCACTAATTCTTGACACTGTTCATCGACTGGCTGCTGAAGTACTCCCACCTTTTACTTTCTCTCCTCCACCATTACACTCTGCCATGAGGAGTGCCCTTTCACTTCGGTATACTTAAGTATACTGCATCTAGTGTCGTCCGACAGGACACACCATCACGATACCAGTGCTCCAACCAAGGAACGCCTCCTCATAAGTGCCATTGCACCTGTACAGGCCGTACAGGTAGCCATTCTACCTGCGTGTCCGTCCTGCGGAACGCCCACCCTTAGTGTGACGTGCGCCGCACACTCCATTTGATTTGTCCGCCCTCATCAGAAGGTGCCAACTCCCCAAAGTGCCACAGAGCACCCAGTCCTTTAAGACTTTTTTTCATCCAAGCCTCCACTGCAGCTAAGGAAATGGCTTCTGCTGCCCAACCACATGTATCCATGGAGCTGGAAAGGCTCCAGACCCTCATGGCTCTGGGCACGAACGCCGGTTACACTGGGCAGGAACTCACCCAGTGGGTGAAGGGGCAGGTGGATGATCTGCTCCTGCAAGAGAGAGCCGCCAGAGAAGCAGAGAGGAAGGAAAAAGAAGCAGAGAGGAAGGAAAAAGAAGCAGAGAGGAAGGCAAGGGAAGAAGAGAGGAAGCATGAGCTAGCTCTCAAGGAGAAGGAGCTCGAGGTGGAGAAGGCACGACAGGTGGAATGCCGAAGCCTAGCCATGCAGCCAGCTCCCAGCCCCACGCCTACAGTGTCGTCCAACCCTATTGCCAGCATTAACGCTCTCATCCCGAAGTGGACTGAGGTATGAGCCCGAGCATGGCTGGAAGAAGTGGAAGCCTATTCGGAAACTACCCTACCACTGAGATAGAGAGGGCCGCCCTACTTGCCAAGCACCTGGACGGCAAGGCTAAGACTGCCCTCCGCTCACTGGATCAGGGTCAGCGAGGGGACCTGGTGGAAGTTCGCCGGGTCATTACAAAGGCCTATGAAATCACCCCGGAGAGGTGGAGGCAGCGTTTCAGAGGTCAGGCAAGGAAGTTTGTTGGTTGGGCCTGGGGAGATTACTCCTACCACAAAATCCAAGCCGGAAAGCGCTGGCTCGAGGCCATGTCGTGCACCGAGTTCCAGGACCTGGTTTAACAGGATCATGCTGGAAGACCTCTACCAGTGTGTACCTGGGCCACTCGCAGTGCACCTTAACGACAAGCAACCCAAGACACTTGCAGAAGCTTGTCGCCTGGCTGACGACTGGGAGACTTTCAACCCCTCTCACAGCACCGCCCCACCGACGCATAGTGCCACACCCGGTCATCTCTCTGGATCCCACTCGGCCAAAGGACGCCCACCAAGGACACCCACGGACTTGCAACGTTTGCAAGAAAGTAAGGGGTCACCTCGCAGCAGAGTGCCGCCTCAAGAGCGCTGAGAGCCACAAACCCCCTCAGAACCCTCCTAGGCCACGAACGGTGCTCAGCCTCCTCTCAAGACCAATCAGATGCCTTCCTTCCGGAGACCAGCCCAGCAGAGGGACTCCTGCAGAGCCTGTGGGGCTACAGGGCACTACTCCCCCGGATATCCCGGGTGCCCCAAGCACGTGCCTTCGACCCGGCACGTCCACCTGATCAGTGCCACAACCCCTACGGCGTTATGCCCGAGTCCAGGTCTCACCCTGAGCGGGTGTGGACCTCTTCAGTCACAGTGGCACCCCTGGATGGCTCTACCCTACCTGTGACTCTGCCAGTTACGGTAGATACCGGCTCCGATCTGTGTCTTATACGACGGGACCAAGTGCCAGCCAGTGCCACAGTTGACGAGCACATCAGGTGGGCCATGACTTGGGTCGAAGGGCAGTCCAAGACCGTTCCCACAGTCGTCCTGCAGGTCACCATCCTTGGTGCACCAAACCTCACCGCCTAGGTGTGGTGCGTACGATTCGGCATGGAGTAGGTTTCCCTATTGGAGGGACGGGACCTCCTCTGGGATGTCCCTCCCCCACACCACTCCAGGGCCAAGCTACCTCACCACCTCAAATCACGGCCAGAGAGGACTCTTCACCTGTGCCAGAGCACACTGCCAGCCTTGGTGACTCCACAGATTCGCAACCTGTGGGGCCATCTCGGCCTTACCGTCCAATGCCACAGAAGAAGTTCTCGAACCAGTTCTGCCGAGACTGTGGCCGCAAGGGTCACATGTCTGCCAACTACGTAGGGTGCGCGAATTACAATATTCCGGCCATCGCCATGGCAGTTACCAATCCTTCGTTACTAGGACCCCCAGCTCAGGGCCCTATAACCGTCGCACCCATCCAAGGTCATTATCCACCAAGCCATGTCAGAGCCTTTGATGACTCCGGCGCTCAAATCTCCCTGATACGGGAAGATCAAATCCCCCGAGGGCTACCATTGATAGATGGCAAACTGATCACGATTGAAGGCATCAATCATAGTAAGATGATCCTTCCCACCGTCCAATTGAGAGTCGTACGACCTCACCTTGCCAAGGTATGTACACTTGCAGTTGCAAGCTACCTTCCAGGAGGTTACGACCTTATCCTAGGGCATGACCTGAGGTCTCCCATTACCAAGGGCACGCTGAGAGGTATTGCACCTCCGGTACCCGCCACAGGTCCAGTCGACCTCAACTCTCTGCCAGTACCACTTGGCAGCACTGAGCAGTGCCAAGCTCCGTCCAGCCTGGACGTAGAGCCACCACCGAACTTGACCTCTGCGCCTGGCCCCGAGCTAGCGCCGGCGCCTAACCTTATCAAGGATCCTCCTACAGGAGATCCTCCAACAGGTATGGAGCTTACCACAGCCCATGGCCAATCACTAGTTCCGTCTTCTTCACCCTAACCACTGTCGCCCGAGGATGAACCTCCGGCAGACCTAACATTCTCACCTCCTCTGGAAAGCCAGGAACTGCCCGACCAGGAGTCAGCCTGGAGTTTTCCCCTTACGACGGCTGTCGCAGCAGCCGGAGTGAGGGCCTCCCCTGCAGTAGGTTCCACCCCTACGACGGGTGCTGCAGATACCGAAGTAGGGTGTTCTCCTGAAATCTCTCAGGCTACCACTGCCTCTGCTCCTGCCGGCGTTTCTGGCCTTTCCCCAGAGTCTGTGCCTCCGTCTACTCCTAGGACTGTATAGCCAGGTCCTGGAGGAATAAGAAGAAGAAGAAGGGGCGTAACCAATCATTAACATATTAACAAAAGAGCCACATGCTCTCCTTGACACCTGTGCCTGAGGTACAGTGTCGCATTCATTTGCAGAATGATCCTTGGCACCTACCCAGAGAAGGTAGGCCAGCCTGATCTCTGCCAGTAGCACCTAACTCTCTAACCCCTAGCCATTGTGATACTAACCCTCACTTAAAATATAATTACTCATTACATTCCCATCCTTGGTAACGCACTAACCACTCAATCATCCCCAAGCATCATTACCTCTCATTATGTATTTTAACAATTCCAGTCGCTGAACTACTGCTTGCTGCGTACCACACTCTGGAATGATTGCGTCTCCATTTAACTGTATGAGTAGGTTATGCTAATGATTTAGTACCAGGGCATTACGTTAGTAGAAAGTAGAATTCTTCAGTAACCTTACTGGGGGTAGAGTAGACTGTGTCACAAGACAACCCGTAGTTATTACTTAGGCTAGACTACATTACTCCATTAAGTTAGTACACTTAGCATCTCCGCCTATACGTTAGGTAGGCCACTGTAGTCAGCCGTATCGCTGCTCAAAAAAAACTTCAAGTTAGAGTAGGAGAACTGGGTAGTCGAGGCGATCAACTTATTTAAGCCAAGACCTTCACGCCCGACCGAAAGGATTGTGAATGCCTTCTTAACAGGGGGTAGCTGCTACGTCTATAGAAAGCCCTCGCCTTCCCAGCAGAGTTTTAGTTATATTTAATTATAAAAGTAGCAGCCATGCCTTCTCCTGAAGCGACTGTTGTTGGGAGAGTGTGGGATGTCGTAGGAATGATATTTCCGGTCTGACGGAAGCTTAGGGTAAGAGAGGCAAGTCACAAGAGTAGCTAGGCTTCGAGATGATTTTAGGGACTTCTACAATAAGACCTATTTTCCTTCCCAATTTGCTGGCGTTGTGTTTACCACCTTTCCAGGCAATGCTCGAGGCGGTTTTTGGAAAGCCCCGTGATTCGAAAACAACCAGTATCGCTCTCAGTCGGCTGCGAGACGTGATCTCGGACAGAGGTCAAAATTGCCAGCCTCCCCACCCCAAATTAGGCCTACCCACGACGTACTGGTGGACACGAACCCCTGGACCTGAACAGAGGTCAGGCCGCATTCTTCTACAAGGATACACTGAATATTGCATAAGGTACGTCTGAAAGTGTAAACTTCAACCCAGCACCTTTTACTACCATATGACTCTTGCTAAATCATTTCAATCCTCATTTTATTTACCCCTTCTACATCAAAAGCCCTTTGTCCTCATCGGGCCACGCTCCCCTTTGTGACTTGTTAAAGACCAAGCTTTCGTGCATACCTCAGGGGAACCATTCGAGTTACCTTCCCAATGTTAGAGAATTAATCAGCCTTAATCAAAGCAAGAAGTAATTTTTCCTCTTATCTTGTTTAACTGGGATTCTTTCCAGATTCCATGAGTCACGTGCCGTCTCTGCCCGCAAGTGTGCATTACCCCCCAAGTGTATGAAAACCAGCTATAACAGCTCAATGGAGCCATCATTTACCTTTCTCCAGCCCAGCAGCAGGGCCTTTTAGTATAAATAGCTTTAAGTAACGAGCTGAGTTTCTCGGCGACCTTCCCTCTAAAGAAAACTAATAATAAACTATCAGTTTACGGTAAGTTAAAGCAATTCATTCCCTCTTGAAATCCCTCAATCACTTCCGTTTACGTATCTAGCCATCTCTCAAGGCCCGCTATATAACGTAACAAAATATATATATATATATATATATATATATATATATATATATATATATATATATATATATTATACTTTATATAGTATATACATATAGTATGTGCACGTGTTTCAAAACTGATTATCCTTCAATCTTAGATTTATGTATATGATATACAAATATTATACGTATTTTTATACACATATGTGTATATGTATGTATATATGTATATAAATACATACATATATACATATATATACGTAAAACTGATATCCTTAAACCTTAGATAATAAACTTAAGCTGCTGCTTCAACAGTGTTCTGGTTGGCTTGAAGAATCCATAGGTCCACGTCAGGCCTCCTATACCTTAACGCTTCACCTAAGGCAATGGCCTGTCTGGTATGAAGCCAGCTCACTCTAAAACCAGCCAACCAAGATTCTACAGAATGTTTACCTTCTTTTTGAGTAATTCGCGTATTTTACGTAAATGCCAATAATAATAATAATAATATGAATATAATAAGAATATAATCTATAATAATGAATAATAATAATAATAATAATAATAATAATAATAATAATAATAATAATAATAATAATAATGTACTCTGATGTAAGAAATAGTAAGTGGCTTTTGTTGGAAGGGAAGGTCATCCAACTTTCTCAGTATTCTCCACAAAAGATATTGATTTCTTAATCCTTTTTGATCCTGCAATTTTTATATTCACATACAAAATCGGTATCATAAAAATGGTGTCCAAATAGATTCAGCTGTGGGCTTATGAGTCTTTGTACCTATGTATGAGTATAAAAGAGTCATTGTACCTCAATGATGTAAACAAGTCATTCTACCTAAAAAATGGATGGATATATTTATGGAACTTATATTAGAAAATGTAATTCTACCTCTAAATTACCCAAGTACCAGGTGTGCTATGAAGGACATTAAGAGAGAGAGAGAGAGAGAGAGAGAGAGAGAGAGAGAGAGAAGATAGCATAATAATACTGGTGGTGTTTACAATTGATTTTCGGCACACTCGAAAACAGAATACCAGTTGATGGAATCCCAACAGGGCTGGTCTATGATGACCTCCTCGGATTTCGGACGCATCCTTCAAAGCTTTGGACAGCTTTGATCCATGGATCCTTTACTTTAGTCCTAGGTAGGTCCTGGATGCGCCTCAACTCTCTTGCAAGGGAGGTAAGTGGCAGTTGCTGATAGAATTGCTTTTGTTTATTCCTCAAATAAAATTTACTTTCTAGGAATACATCTTCCGAATCACTTTTTTAATGATTGAATTAAGTTAAAAGGGACAATTTGGAAGCGAAAATGGTTTGGGGCATTATATGAATAATTATTTTAATTTTCAAAAACAGGAAATGTCAACTGCATGCTCACCTTCCTTTATCACCGACGTCGAAAGATGTTTGTGCCAATCTCCACTGCTTAATCTCTCTCTCTCTCTCTCCCCCCCCCTCTCTCTCTGTACCCTAGATGTGAACCACGGTAATCTACTAACAACTAGGTACGTAATTCGACGGAGGTATACTGTATTTGAGGAATCGGACACATTCGCTCTTCCTCTTCTGGCTCGAGATCAAGCTAGACGCGCCAGCAGACAGCTACGAGGCTAGAGAGAGAGAGAGAGAGAGAGAGAGAGAGAGAGAGAGGAGAGAGAGAGAGTCAGAAAACCATACGGACAGATCAACAGATAGACGTACAAAAGGACAATAGATAGAACAAAGATACATGCGCACAAGAAGTCAAGCAGCGAGATTGGATGCATTCCCACTCACCGCCGGCCCAGTAAAGCATTTTGTCAGTCGTGGAACGTCTAACATCTTCCATTAAATGAAACGTCACAAAGCTTGCTGGACCGAGATTTAATTTCCACCGGACTTGGAGTGACTGAGCGGAGGCTGCATTGTGTCGGGGGGTGTATGGAGAAGGGGGACGGAGGGGGGACTTGGCTGGGTGGGTGATTGAAGTTGGTGGGGGAGGGGAGCGGTGCTTGCTTGTAGCCTGGACACAAGCCGAACCAAGTTTCAGGTCCAAAGGAAAGTCCATTTAAACTTCACGGGGCGTGGGACAGCATCTGGCGCCATCTATCTCCGGGTGAGTCAGTTATGTAGCCCAAGTGGGCTGTCTTTTAACAAGAACAACAGCCATAAAAAATTGGCCAGTTTGACGTTTATGGGCCATAGAGGAAACAGCATAGAAAATGAACATCGCTTAAATCTCGGCAATGTATGCAGGCCAGACTCGAGCCTTTTTCATGGGCGGGATGTTTGATATGGCAGATCCTACTAACTGAATAGAAGATTACTATTTGTTAAAAGAATTTCCATACGTTCTGTACACTGATGTACTAACGATTTAATGCCACGTTAATTGCTCGCTATTTTAATTTGTCTTAGTAATTGAAGGTGTACGACGTACAATTTAAGCTATCATTAATTTTAATGATGTAATCAGATCAGATAAAAGCACTGGCTACGGTGGACGTTCCCTGATAAAAGTAAAAATAGTACAAAAAAAGTACATAGTTGTGTCCACGATAAACTATAGAACAAGATATTGGGAAATCCAGTAAAGTTATTTCCCTGAATGGTAGATAAAATGATCCTAATTTACAAGACACTCAGAATAGTTTAAAAAAATCCATCAGCTCTGGAAAAAAAGTACATTTTTTCTTTAATATACTGAATTCATAATACGACAAAACATGAGCAAGGTTACAAAAGAAGGTGAAAAGTTAAGTATATCTTAGTTTTACCAGACCACTGAGCTGAGTTACAGCTCTCCTAGGGCTGGCCCGAAGGATTAGATATTTTTACATTACTTAGCAACGGGACCTACAGCTTATTGTGGGATCCGAACCACACCGAGAAATGAATTTCTATCACCAGAAATAAATTCCTCTGATTCCGCGTTGGCATAGCGGGGAAGCAAACCCGGACCCTGAGATCGGTAGTCGAGCATGTAACCGACTCGTCCAACGAGGAACTACACGCAAGAAGGTGAAAATTACAGCTAAATAGTACCAGTGAAGTCCTCTTCTTGACCCAATACTATGGATTAAAACTTAAAGCATGCAACACTTAACAGAATAAAGTAATAAATAAAGAAACCGAAGAGAAATGTAAGAGGTGTTTCAATAAATGACTGAGAAGTGCCAGACTACGACAATTCAAAATAGGGGATACTCAAGAATTAAGTTGTGTGAAATTTTCTGAAAGCAAAAATCACTAAGACATGACCAATTAAAAGCCAAAATGACCAACTTCACAACAAGCGCTACTTGATAAAAGTTCTCGGTTGAAGAGGGTAAGCTATCTATTACATCTTTTCATAGCTGTCAATGCTACTCATTATGAGTGAAGATGTAAAAAACTCGGTACGAATGTTATTGTAATTATTATTAGAGAATAAACCTGCTTTAATTAACCAGGAAACCTAACTAAGTCTATTGCCTCTGGATACCTCAACTATGGAACCTGGAAGTCATTTGCCCCCTGAAGCGGATATTATGGGCCGGGGAGGAAGAAGATTAATAAAAACAGATATTGCTCAGTGACTTGTTTTTCTCACGGATTCCAAGAATTCATTCCAGCCAACAGCCAGGAATTAAGACCGGTCGAAGGAAATGAAAAATGTGAAGTGAGGCGTTGATCTCTCTCTCTCTCTCTCTCTCCTCCTCCTACTCCTCCTCCTCCTCCTCCTTCTCCACCACCTTCCGTCTTCGGTGTGAGTTTATATAACGCGAAACTAACAAAATGTATTTATTGCCTGCAATTGAATTCACACTCCTGTTACGTAAGATGTCAAACTGAGGAAGTACCAAGTATTAAACAACACTGAAGGCTTTAAAGACGACTTAACAGTTCTGGCAGCGACTGGCAACATGTCAAATATCCTGTTTAGGAATAGTTGATGGCCTCATGACCCCGAAAGTTGGGAGAGAGGCCGTATTTGAGAAACGGTCGGTCGGACCCAGTTTCATTTCGGTGACAGAAACTCCTGACAGAGGCGTCGTTGGAAGCTGAACTTCGTCGGGATACAGGAGAGTGAATGATTAGGGAATGGACGAGATCTGGAGGTGAAGAACAGTGATGAACTTTTGCGCCTGCTAAGAACAAGTCCTTCCAAATGATAAATTTCCTATTGCAAATCTCCTAATTTATATAATAATAGACGTATGATTGGGGCAAATTCGAAGATGTTTGAGACCCGTGTTCATTTTAATGTCATTAGGTTGGCTGATAGTTTAAGTAAAGCCGGCTTATGCCGGCTGGAGCTAGAGACCTAGGACACCCGTAAAAGCATTGATATGTGAGAGATCAGGAGGCCCGTGTGGACTCCCGTACTATGGTCAACCAACATATCTTTTTTGTCATCCAATAAATTTTGATTTTAGGATGTATTATAATACAATAAATAAACTCAACACACGAATTACAGTTTCGATTTTGAATTACACTAACATGAACCCAGTCACTGACTGTATCTTTTATCTTTATGTATATGATTTTTTATATAATAATGGGCATTTGCCTGCCATTCAAATCTGTTGCTGTTCTGTGACGTTGGTACTTATGAGAACCTGTCATTTTTCGATCTCTCTCTCTCTCTACTGCTTTCTTTGTTTCCGACCTGCCTGGGCTATATAAGGACGATGGGTTTCCATTCCCGTTGGTCTTAATGATTGAATGCCTTTGGATGAATAGATAGGCAACGTAAGAAATATAAGGCAAGACAACTTGCTATAGCTGCTCTCAGGCAAGAAACAGTCATCGTCACAGGCCATTACGTATGGATCGTAAGCAGATGAATCTCTCCCATTAATCACGTAGAAATATGGCACCATACATCATCAACACTTTCTTTTAGAAGGTCTATTCCTAAATAGGACGGCTAGAAGAGTGGTCTCCCAGAGCTATAAAGGGTCCTTCAAACCGGGGCCGTCTTTGGATGGCGGTCTCTGCCTCATTAATCCCCTCTGATGATATACCAGGGGTCTTTGATTGATCACGCTGCTCGGTCTGAAATGGAAGCCATTTTTCCTCTTAGGCAAACGAGAGAGAAAAAGACTCCAATCTCCAAGAAACTCTCGCTCAGTTATAGGGCAATATTTCATGCAAATTCGAATATGGAGACGTTATAGATCGCTTTCTTAAGCTTGAGCTCTGGAGAGTGTGTGAGAGATGGTGGATCTTCGTCTTGCTTTCGTATTTAAGTCCTATATAACCGAAGATGGTATTTGTCCTTCATCATATTAGTTGATAAATGGATATACCATGCATTGCAGATAATGACGGAATAACGCTTGATTTCTTCCATAAGAAAAGGTTCAGGTTACAAGATTTGGCTCTACTTCAGTGACACAAAACAATGTATTGTCCATAACTGATATTACGAAAAAAAAAAAAAAAAGAGACATATTTCCCTAACCTGGCTAAAGAAGAAAGTATACTCTTGCTTTCATTAGATGCAATACCATTTTATCTAGCTTGTTACATAAATGATAAAGTATTCTTATGGCATTTTTTTGAAAGAATTCTTGTGCCTTTTATCGTATTTAAGTTTTTACACAGACACACACACACACACACACAGAGAGAGAGAGAGAGAGAGAGAGAGAGAGAGAGAGAGAGAGAGAGGGGGGTCCAAACTTGAGAGTACATACACTACAAACTTCGAGAAACACCCGAACTCTCATTATGTACTTCCATATCAACTCCCTTGTTATTGTCCTCCCCAAGTCATTTCTCCGTCTTAACTTGCCGGAAGGGCCCCAGGTGTGTCTTGGAACTCCCTAATTATCGTACTCTGAGCCAATCCCCTGATTTCGGTTTCCGATGATTATGTCCAGAGACCACGATGATTGGCTGAGGGCGAGGGAGGGCGAGGGAGGGCGAGGGAGGGAGAGGGGTGTGTGGGGTGGGGGTTGATTGGAAGGTGAGGGGGATTTCAACGAGAGAATATAATTCTTCACGATCAGACGAAATCCTTTCGGAAAATTGGAAGAAGAAGAAGAAGAAAACTTTTCTGATGACGTCGTGGAAAATAGTGATTCACTATTGCAGCTAAAGTGAAATGCTGTCATACATGTATTACGAGGGCGAATATATGCATATTTATTATCCACAGAAATCACCCCCTCCATAAACAAAATGAAATTAATAATTGTTCCTTTTCATCAAATAGTAATTTTTCTATTTCAACTTTTATTTTTACCAGTGCGCGTGCCGTTTCGTTTTTATTTATTAATTGCATATATTCTGCTCGTATATTTTTACTGATGGGAGAACGGGGAGGTGATAATTAAATTTAACCCCGGCCTTTATTGGTACGTGTTGAGTGAGAAACAGCAATTTGTCGTCCATTTATTGTACATTCTATATATATATATATATATATAATATATATATATATAATATTATATATACTAATATATATATGATATTATATATAGAATGTAAACAATAAATGGACGACAAATTGCTGTTCTCACTCAACACGCACCAATTAAAGGCCTGGGGTTAAATTTAATTATGTTGTTCATGTTGTTCAAAGCATTTTTTATATATATATATATAATATATATATATATATATATATATATATATATATATATATATATAAATGCTTTGAACAACATGCGGCGATTGCTCATATTTCGAATTCTTTAATGTCTTTTTAAGAGAGAGAGAGAGAGAGAGAGAGAGAGAGAGTCAATTCCCCAAAACTTACATCTTGATCTCCAGTTTGAACTTGGTGACATGAAAATGGTTAAAATTTCATGAGCTGTAGTTTGAAGCTGGCTACAGAAGCGAACTGTAGCTTAGTTACAAACGCTGTGAACTGTAGCTTGAAACTAGTCAAACTTTTATAAAACTGTATTCCGAAGTTGGTTTTGAACGTCAACTGTAGCTTGTAATTGTTGGTAATAAACGTCGTGAACTGTAGCTTGCAATTGGTAATAAATGTCGTGAACTGTAGCTTGCAAATGTTGGTAATAAACGTCGTGAACTGTAGCTTGCTATTGTTGGTAATAATCGTCGTGAACTGTAGCTTGCAATTGGTAATAAATGTCGTGAACTGTAGCTTGCAACTGGTAATAAACGTCGTGAACTGTAGCTTGCAAATGTTGGTAATAAACGTCGTGAACTGAAGCTTGCTATTGTTGGTAATAAACGTCGTGAACTGTAGCTTGCAATTGTTGGTAATAAACGTCGTGAAATGTAGCTTGCAATTGGTAATAAATGTCATGAACTGTAGCTTGCAATTGTTGGTAATAAACGTCGTTTAAACTGTAGCTTGCAATTGGTAATAATCGTCGTGAACTGTAACTTGCAGTTGGTAGTAAACATCGTGAACTGTAGCTTGCAATTGGTAACAAATATCGTGAACTGTAGCTTGCAATTGTTGGTAATAAACGCCGTGAACTGTAGCTTGCGATTGGTAATATTAATGTCGTGAACTGTAGCTTGCAATTGGTAATAAACGTCGTGAACTGTAGCTTGCAATAGGTAATAATCGTTGTGAACTATAGCTTGCAATTGGTAATAAATATCGTGAACTGTAGCTTGCGATTGGTAATAATCGTCGTGAACTATAGCTTGCAATTGGTAATAAATGTCGTGAACTGTAGCTTACAATTGGTAATAATCGTCGTGAACTGTAGCTTGCAATTAGTAATAATCGTCGTGAGCTGTAGCTTGCAATTGGTAATAATCGTCGTGAACTATAGCTTGCAATTGGTAATAAATGTCGTGAGCTGTAGCTTGCAATTGGTAATAATCGTCGTGAACTGTAGCTTGCAATTGGTAATAAACGTCGTGATCTGTAGCTTGCAATTGGTAATAAACGTCGTGAACTGTAGCTTGCAATTGGTAATAAACGTCATGAACTGTAGCTTGCAATTGTTGGTAATAAACGTCGTGAACTGTAGCTTGCAATTGGTAATAAACATTGTGAACTGTAGTTTGTAATTGCTAATAAATGTCGTGAACTGTAGCTTGCAACTGTTGGCAATAAACGTCGTCAATTGTAGCTTGCAATTGGTAATAAACGTCGTGAACTGTAGCTTGCAATTGCTAATCAATGTAGTGAACTGTAGCTTGCAATTGTTGGTAATAAATGTCGGAACTGTAGCTTGCAATTGTTGGTAATAATCGTCGTGAACTGTAGCTTGCAATTGGTAATAAATGTCGTGAACTGTAGTTTGCGATTGGTAATAAACGTCGTGAACTGTAGCTTGCAATTGGTAATAATCGTCGTGAACTATAGCTTGTAAGGGTAATAAAAATGCGTGAACTGTAGCTTGCAATTGGTAATAATCGTCGTGAACTGTAGCTTACAATTGGTAATAATTGTCGCGAACTGTAGCTTGCAATTGGTAATAAATGTCGTGAGCTGTAGCTTGCAATTGGTTATAATCGTCGTGAACTGTAGCTTGCATTTGGTAATAAATGTCGTGAGCTGTAGCTTGCAATTGGTAATAAACGTCGTGAACTGTAGCTTGCAATTGGTAATATTAATGTCGTGAACTGTAGCTTGCAATTGATAATAAATGTCGTGAACTGTAGCTTGCAATTGGTAATAATCGTCGTGAACTGCAGCTTGCAATTGGTAATAATTTTCGTGAACTGTAGCTTGCAATTGGTAATAAACTACTAAGGCTAGAGTGCTGCAATTTGTTATGTTTGATGACTGGAGGGTGGATGATCAATGTGCCAATTTGCAGCCCTCTAGCCCCAGTAGCTTTTAAGATCTGACGGCGGACAGACAAAGCCGGCTAAGTAGTTTCCTTTTGCAGAAACCTAAAATTTTACTAATTAACTCTGATTTGACTCCTGCATTTTCTGACCTTTTTAGCGACCGAAAGTTTTCCGACGCTGATATGAAAGTAATTAAGAAGAGCTCATTAACTCGGTCACACGAGTCGTCTGCCCAGCTGCAGAAATGACTGTATTAATTCGATAGTTTTAACATCCTCACCTGGATTGTTGGAGCTATGATGATTTTGCTGTTAGTGCAGTGACACTTACGCCTTAATGTAATACGAGCCAAAATATTGATGCAGGTTGTTATTGTTCATTCTGGTAATGATAAAAATAAAAATAAAAATAAGAAAAATAAAAATAAAAATAATAATAATATTCATAAAACTAAAATGATCAAAATAACAATAACAATATAGATAATGAAAATAGAAATACAAATAAAAATCAAAATATATTTTTTTTATACTCTGTAATTGACTGTCCTCTATTTAAGGTAATGTTTTCCAAACATGAGATAAAAAGAAATGTAGTATTGGTTGTTAACTATTTCTGGTATTTTCGTTAGTCCTCCATTTGTAAAGATCTACCATCGCCTCCAGCCATACAAATTACAGACACACACTCACACACACACATATACACTCGACAGATATGGTTATGAAACTAGCGTAAGGTAATGCGCCAATATTTTAAAAAGGCAAAGCTAATTAGGATGATAAATTTAAGAGTGATTTCAAACCTATAAAGGAGTGGCACTCAAAAAGATGAAAAAAAAAATGTATAGATAGATATTAAACAGTGACTCTTCTCAAATGTGACGAAGCCTCGGAAGAATCCATTTGAAATAGATCGTATTTACATATTTATGTAAATAGTTTTCAGGTTTCACTTCTGAAATGAAGTGTTTACCTATGTTAAAACTGGATATATGGAGACGTGTAGCACGCGAATTTTATTGGTTTCGAGTTCCAAATGAACAAAAAAAAAAAAAAAGACATTCACTTAGTCTCGTTGTCTATAAGTTTTAAAATCGTATTCATCTGAGATGATCATTTAAATGTAAAACAATAATGTTTGTAATGATAAAGCACTGAGATAGACTTTCCATGTATGTGTGCTTGTGTGTGTGTATGAGAGAGAGGAGAGAGAGAGAGAGAGAGAGATACAAACAGCTTGTAACATACTTATGTACAATGACAAAGCATTTCGTCCAGCAACTTTAGTGGCCCGACCCTTTGAACCAAACCGCCTCACGCACACACAAACGCACACACAAACGCACAAACACTCAAAGGCAATAAGCCCCCTCTCTGAAGTCCCAAGATTGGCCAGCAGTCGCTGGAAAGGAAAGTTCGCCGACGCAAAACGACTCGTGCCATTGCGAACTTCGGAAAAGGAACCAGGATACCGATTTCGTTTAATGGGAAATGCCTTTTGCTACTCTCCTGACTCTCTCTCTCTCTCCTCTCTCTCTCTCTCTCTCTCTCTCTCTGTAGGATTTCATCAAGACTTGGGTACACCTTATGAATGAGGCCGATTTTAAACCTTCGATATTTTACTTGTCTTCTGTGAACAGGTTTTTTTTAAGTTATCCGTTATTTTTTTATATATATTTTATAAAGGGGAAATATATTAGACTTTCCTTCAAGAACAAAATTATTATATAATAAAGAAAGTGCTCTTTATTATTTCTTCGTTCAGGTAAGTTTTATATAAGTATACACAAAGTCCTGACGGTGACTAAAAAAAAAAAAAAGGAATCAATTCGCCAGATAATTTCATATCCAATAAACAGCAGACTAGCACAAAATCTGTTACTCTCTTTGACGGTCAAATATTCGTATGAAAAGAAAATAGAATGGATTGAAAGGACTTAAAGCAGAGACGGATTAGGGACCATTAACTTTAATCGCAAAATCTTAATGCTAAAATCCTAAGACTTTGAAACCTGAGTCAGACTTTGAAAATTTACCGTTATCGGTCACAAAGAGACCGAAGAATCAGCAGAGAGAGAGAGAGAGAGAGAGAGAGAGAGAGAGATATTTTGATCTTGCTTAGTACATTTGCTTTTTATTGTCTATTTCCCTCCCTTAATTCAAGATATTTTGATAATTTATGTGTGTGTTTGTCAGAGAGAGAGAGAGAGAGAGAGAGAGAGAGAGAGAGAGAGAGAGAGATTTTAGCTACTAAAACTGTCGTCATAAACGTAGGTTATTGGCGTCGGAGAGAGAGAGAGAGAGAGAGAGGAGAGAGAGAGAGAGAGAGAGAGACATACATCAAGCGGAGGAAACATAAATATGGTTCGATACGTACGAGGCAGAATTTTGCCAGGTCACAATTTTCTCAAATTTACGGCGCTCTTCGAAAAAGGAATGGAAGTCCCAGGGGAGATTAATCGTTCCAGGTGATTCAAATGGTAATCAGGTGTCTTCAAAGCATCTTCTGCATTCCCGGTTTCGTTTACTACGGGTTCAGGCCCTTCTTTATGGACTGGGAAGAAATATGTACTGGAATGATCAGGAATCTGTGGAGGCTTGAAAGCTGTTCCAATACTTTTATCGTTTTTGCTTTTGAGACGTATATAGTTACAGAGACATAAACTCACATATATATAAATAGACACACACACAAATAATATATAGATATATATAATTATAATAATATATATATATATATAATATATAATATATATATATATATATATATATATATACATGCATTAAGCTACAAATGTCCTTTAATATCCAATTCGCTCTGCCTCGGAATTAATATACTTTCATATATGCTACCGAAGGAAGGGGAATTTTTTAGTTGATATCAGTTAACATCAACAAAAAATTCCCCTTCGGTTAACATATATGAAAATATATTAATTCCGAGGTAGAGCGAACTGGATATTAAAGGACATTTGAAGCTTAATATATTATTAATATATATATATATATATTATATATATATATATATATATGTATATATTAAAATATATTAATATATATATATATATATAATATATAATATATTATATATATATATATATATATTATATATGTGTGTGTGTGTGTGTGTGTGTGTGTGTGCGTGTGTCTATTGGATATTAAAGGACATTTGTAGCCTAATGTAAATATATGAATCACAGTGATATAAAATTCATATATATATATATATATATATATATATATATATATATATATATATATATATATATATATATATATATATATACAGACAGTGTCTCATTCTTGATTCATCGGATCTGAGATAAGTGACTTTGTTTGTATTCGTAGGATTTCAGCTCATTTGCAAGTTGAGGTCCTAGGTCTGATTCCAGGCGTGTCGCCAAGAATTTGGGCCAGTTGTCGGTTGGTTAGAACGTCCAATAGCTGGAACGTACTGAAATCCATAAAACATGGGACTAGGAAACTCATCCTTTAAAACGTGATGAAAACCTAAAGGTTTTGACCTATAGACAACATCTCAGCCGAAGGGTATATATATATATATATATATATATCTATATATATATATATATATACATATATATATATATAATATATATATTGTTTTATATATATATATATATATATATCTATATATATATATATATATATACTATATATAGACCCTTCGGCTGAGATTTGTTTAGGTCAAAACCTAGGTTTTCATCACTAAAGGAAGTTTTCCTAGGTCTGATCCAGCGTGTCGCCAAAATTTGGGCCAGTTGTCGGTTAAACGAGCTGGAACGTAGGTGAAATCCATAAAACATGGGACTAACTCATCCTACGTATGAAAAACCTAAAGGTTTTGACCTATAGCAACATCCCTTCAGGCGAAGGGTATATAATATTATATATAGATATATATAATATATATATATATATATATATATATATATATATATATATATTATTTATATATATATAATATATATAATATATAGATATAGATATATATATATATATATATATATATATATATATTCGGATGAGGTTGTCTATAGGTCAAAACCTTTAGGTTTTCATCACGTTTTAAAGGATGAGTTTCCTAGTCCCATGTTTTATGGATTTCAGCTACGTTCCAGCTACGTTCTAACCAACCGACAACTGGCCCAAATTCTTGGCGACACGCCTGGAATCAGACCTAGGACCTCAACTTGCAAATGAGCTGAAATCCTACGAATACAAACAAAAGTCACTTATCTCAGATCCGATGAATCAAGAATGAGACACTGTCTGTTCTCGTACCTTGCACTTGTTACAAGAACTATCTTCCATTTTTCCTCCAGAGATTTTCAGATTGAGTAACCTTCATACCTTGTGTGTTCGTGTGTGTGTGTGTGTGAGAGAGAGAGAGAGAGAGAGAGAGAGAGAGAGAGAGAGAGAGAGAGGGTATTCTGACCCCAAGCCAGTTTTTCCTTCTATTATCTGTTTTCCTACCTTATTCAATAATTTTTAATCACTTATATGTGTGTATATGAGAGAGAGAGAGAGAGAGAGAGAGAGAGAGAGAGAGAGAGAGAGAGAGAGAGAGAGAGTATTCTGATCCCAAGTGAATTTTCCTTTCATTCATCTATTTTCTGCCCTTAATTCAACATCCTTTAATATCTGATGTGCGTGTGTGTTTGTACGAGAGAGAGAGAGAGAGAGAGAGAGAGAGAGAGAGAGAGAGAGAGCATATTAATCCTTTAATTATAAATTTCCATCCCTTCATCCAAGACCTTTTAATTTCGCCTCCTCCATAACTGCTGGCTATGAGTCTGTTGACAAAGGGGATCCCAATATAGGCCTCTCTCTCTCTCTCTCTCTCTCTCTCTCTCTCTCTCTCTCCGCCACGCCCCGGTTCCTTTTGCAAAGTCCTAAATCCTACAAAAGCATAAAGGACATCTGGATCTGGTCGTTAGCGTTCATTCGTCTTTTCGGGGAGGAACCGGATATTAGTTCCCCCGACACTAATTGCTCGTTGGTCCGTCACGCCAATGAGAAAATGAGTGCAGCAGGCAGTTCGTTCTCTCTCTCTCTCTCTCTCTCTCTCTCTCTCTCTCTCTCTCTCTTGCTTTCGGGGCTGCAAGCTGCTTGGTATAATTGCCTCTGTGTGTATGTCTTAAGTAGTATGTGCTTGCGCTTGGTTTAGTATTCATGCACGCGCCTTTATTGAAAATTTGTTTTCTTCATTATCTTTGGATGTATAATGTACTAGCTTGCTTTTTAAAAAAACAATTTACTTAATTTTTTTTCTATATTTACTTATAATTTGTTAATTTAGGTTTTCTTTGTAATAAGTGACCTATTCTTTCTGTAATTCCCATTACCTTCTGTTACGTCTTTCTTATGGACATAATTTTTTGGAAGCTTGAGTTTCGAGTCAATGGGACCCAAATTCTCGGTTGTGGTCATCTCTGCCCTAATAAATGTACTAACCTGACTGTAACATCGTATAATTCTTTGAGAATAAAAGTATTTGTATATAATTTGCAGGTTTGGAATGACGATGTTGTAATCTTGTATTTGCTTATGTATGTGCAAGTTTGCCTATAAAGTATCGTTATGACGAAATTGATTGTAATTATCTGGGCATGTTTGTTTATGCCCAGAAGATGCTTGCTGCCAAAACCAACCCCGTCTCAAATTTTCATTGAATTCCATCTGTAAATTTTTGAGGAGGCTAGGTTCTACTGTGAGAGAGAGAGAGAGAGAGAGAGAGAGAGAAGTATGTCCTTAACCTCCGTCCTACTTCTTTGACAGAGCTGCCCATCAATATTTCTAGCAATGAATCTCCAACAATGGAGGCAGTAGACTTGGAAAGGACTATAAACACAAATAAAAGAAAAATATATGAAATCGGGAATTGATCAAGTTCCAAACCTGATGACATTTGCGGAAGACATTATTTTCGTATAAAATAAAAAGACTTAGACAAATAAACACCAAAGTTAAGAAATGGTCACCAACAACCTCATGAAATTCACCGAGCCGTTCGCGAGTATTGAAAAGGAAAGAAACAAAGACTCCTCAACTTCCCCCCCCCCCCCCCCCCCCACCCCCTCTATCTACCCAAAGATTTCCACAGTTGAGCAGAGAGTGCCAGACTAGGAGGCTGGGAAGTTGGTGGGATGTGGATAGGGGTGGGATTTGAGCGTAAGCAATACAATACAGCACAGCATCTGTAACAGAGGGTCAATAGGCCACTGCACATCGAGGCGGGGGGGAGGGGGAAGGGCGACATCACCCCACGGACATTCGACGGACACTTCCAGACATTTTTAATCCAGTTCAATTCGATTTCTCTGGTCCCGAGTTCAATTCTGCTCTCGATAAATGGTATCTGTTCTGCGAACGCCGCCGAATGAGACAAATGTGTTTTTGGTAGACAGCGTCGGTTCAAGAAATGAATGCAGAAATCTCTCTCTCTCTCTCTCTCTCTGTTTTCTGTTTGGCTTCTTTCTTAGCCATTGTTCATTCTGATGGTATATTTATCTCTTCATAGTACAAATTTCGGTCAGTCATATTGCATCATTCTGTTAATCAGTCTTCTGTTTTTTTTTTTTTTTTTTTAGTTTTCTGGCTTTACCTGTCCGTTCTCACTTTTTCTTTCCGCCCTCACATCTTAAAAACTAATGAAGCTAGAGCGCTGCAAATTGGCATGTTGATCATCCACCCTTCAATCATCAAACATACCAAATTACAGCCCTCTAACCTAAGCAGTTTTTATTTTATGTGAGGTTAAAGTTAGCCATGATCGTGCGCCTGACAACGCTAGACGACAGGCCACCACCGGGCAGTGGCTGAAAGTTTCGTGGGCCGCGGCGCGTACAGCATTACACGCTGTACAGAAAACTCAATTAAGCCGAAGAAACTTCGGCGCATTTTTTAATGTGTGATCTTTTCTACGAAAATAGCAACTAGCACCACACAAACCACACTTAGCAGCGACATTTTTTATATCAATGATACAACCACAACTAACTTTCAAAAACATTCCAATCACTTCAACCGTTCTTGAGATGATATCTAAGCCTAAATTGTCGAACAGTTTCTGCAATAAACAGATGACGCACCTTTTGATGAAGGTTACAAAAATAACTGCAGCGTCGGTAAACTGAAAAATCTCAACGCATTACCGCATAGGAAACGGGAATTCAAGTACTTTAAATTCCTGAGTCAAACAGCAGGACCAAGGGACCCTGGACGCAAAGGGACACTGGACCAACGGACACTGGACCAAGGGAAACTGGTCCAAGGGAAACTGGACTAAGGGAAACTGAACCAAGGGACACTGGACCAAGGGAAACTGAACCAAGGGACACTGACCCAAGGTACCTGGACTGCAAAGGGACAAAAAGGGACACTTGACCGCAAACAAGGGACCAACTGAACCAAGCAGGACAAAACTGGGACACTCCAAGGGAAACAGGATCAAGGGACACTAGACGAAGGAAACTTAACCAGGGGACACTGGAACAGGGGAAAACCCAAAGGGAAACTGGACCAAAGACAAAGGACCAAGGAAACTGAACCAGAATGGGGACCACAAGGGACAAGGGACTGGACCAAGGGAAACACAAGGACAAGGAGGGAAACAGGACCAAGGGACACTAGAGCAATGGACAACTACCAGTGGACACTGGACGGGACAGGGGGAGGAAAAACGGACCAAGGGACATGGGAGGGGACACTGGACCAAGGGAAACAGGACCAAGGGAAACTGGACCAAGGGACACTGGACCAAGGGAAACAGGACCAAGGGACACTGGACCAAGGGAAAACTGGCGGGGACAGGGCACTGGACCAAAGGGCCAAGGGAACATGGACAAGGGACACTAGACGCAAGGAAACTTAACCAGGGACACTGGAGCAGGGAGGGGAAAAATGGAACAAAGGACGACTGGACTCCAAGGACACTTACCAAAGGGAAACTGGACCAAGGGACACTGACCAAGGGACACTGGACCAAGGGACAAACTGAACAAGGGAAACTGGATCCAAGGGAAAACATGGACCAAGGGGAAATGGACCAAGGGACACAAAGGGACTGGCAAGGGAACAAAGGACCAAAGGGACACTAGACAAGGAAACTGAACCAAGACAATGGGGACAAAACTGGCCCAAGGGAACTGGACCTAGGGACCACTTGGACAAACCAAAGGGACACTGAACAAGGGACAAACGGAACCAAGGGACAAGGACCTGGACCAAGGGAAACAGGACAAGGGAAACTGGACCAAGCAGACCAAAGTGAACCAAAGGGACACTGAAGGGGAACAGGGACAAAGGGAAACAATGGACCAAGGGAGAAAGTGAAACCAACAGGAAAACTGGACCAAACGGGAAACTGGAGGGCCAACTGCCAAAGACAAAGTGAACCAAGGGACAACTGACCAAGGGAAACTGGACCAAGGACACTAGAAACCAAGGAACTGATGGACAAGAAAAGAAACCAATTCAGGCCTGGAACAGGGGAAATGGACCAAGGGGGACAAAACTGGACAAGGCGGACAGTGGACCAGGGAACTCGTAAGGGGACACTGGAAACCAAGGAAACTGACACTAGACCAAATTGGACCAAGGGACACTGAAACCCAAAGGGAAAACTTGGGGACTAAGAAAATTGGAACCAAAGGGACAAAAAGGACCTAAACTGACAAAAGGGAAACTGAAACAAGGGACACTGGAACCAAGGGGGAAACACTAGGACAAGGGAAACTGAAAAGCAAAGGAAAACGAAACCAAGGGAACACTGGACCAAAGGGAGGCAGAACTCGACCTATGGGAGGCAAACTGAACCAAAGGGAAACTGACCAATGCACACTAGACCAAAAGGGGAAACTGGACCTAAGGGACACAGAAATCCAAGGGAAACTGAAACCCTTAAGGGACCAAACTAGACAAGGACTGGGACCAAGGGGGGAAACAAACTTTGGACAAGGGAAACAGACCAAAGGGAAAAACTGAACCAAGGGACACTGGACCAAGGGGATCCATGGGGACCAAGGGGAAAACTAGAGAAGGGGAACTGGAACCCAAGGGGAAAAACTGGGAACCAAGGGAGGAACTCTTAGACTAAGGGAAACAAACTGAACCAAGGGAACACTGGACCAAGGGAGCCAAACTAGACCTAGGGGAAACTGAACACAAGGGACACTAAAAGAACCAAGGGGAACTGAAGGACGCCAAGGGACAAACTAGAAATGAACCAAGGGGAAACTGAACCAGGACACTGGACAAGGGAAAGGGCACTGGACCAAAGGACTGAAACCTGAAACGGACAAGGGGACACTGGGACCAAAGGGAGACAACGGGGACTATGGGACCAAACTGGGAGGACCTAGGGGGAAATGGAAACTAAGAACTAAAGACACGGGAAACCTGAACCAACAGGGCACTGGACCAAGGAGAACCTGCGGACGGGTAGAACAAAAAAACTTGAACCAAAGGACAACTGGGACTCCAAGGGGAACCACACAATGGAAACAAGAAAGGGAACCAGGGACGGAACCACTGAACAAGGGGAAAGGGGGGGGGGGGGAAAACTGGGTCCCCGGGACCTAGGGACACTGGACCAAGGGATTGAACATAAGGGATCGGGACTAAAGACAAGGGACTGGACCAAAGGGAAACTGACCAAGGGAAACTAGACCAAGGGAAACTGAACCAAGGGACACTGGACCAAGGATAAACTCGACCTAGGGACAACAACCTGGAACCAAGGGTAACTGGACCAAGGGAACACTAGAGCCACAAGGAAACTGCAACCAAGGGGACCACTGGACCAAGAAGGAAACTCGACCTAGGGACAACTGCAACCAAGGGCAAATTGAACGCCAAGGGACACTAACCAAGGAAACTGACCAAGGGAAACTGGACCAAGGGAAACTAGAACCAAGGGGAAACTGGACCAAGGGACAACTGGACCAAGGGAAGTGACCAAGGGGAACCAACTGGAACCAAATGGGAAACTGAACCAAGGGACCCACTGGACCAAAGGGAAATGAACCAAGGGAAAACTTGGAACCAAGGGACCTGGAACCAAGGGAAAAAAACTGAACCAAGGGACAACTGGACCAAAGGGAAACTGAACGCCAAGGGAAACTGGAACCAACTGTGGGAAACCTTGGAACCAAGTGAACTGAACCAAGGAATAACTGCGACCAAGGGAAACTGAGACAACCAGGGAAACTGAATCCAAGGGACACTGGAACCAAAGGGACAACTGGACCAACCAAGGGAAACTGACAAGGGAAACATAGGCCCATAAGGCGAAACTAGACAAGGGAAACCTGAACCAAAGGGACACTGAACCAAGGGACACTACAACCAAGAACTGGGAACCAAGGGAAACTGGAACCAAGGGACACTTAGGACCAAGGGAAACTGGAACCAAAGGGACAAACTGGACCACAAGGGAAAACTGGAATCCAAGGGACAAACTAGACCAAGCGGGAAAACTGAACCAAGCGACAACCTAAGGGACCCAAGCGGAAACTTGAACCAAGGGACACTTGGACCAAGGGACACTGGAACCAAGGGACACTTGGCCTAAGGGAAAACTGAACAAGCGGACACTGGACCAAGGGACACTTGGACCAAGGGAAATCTGAACCAAGGGACAAACTGGAACCCAAGGGAACTGGCCAAGGGAAACTGCGACAAGGGGACCACTTTGACCAAGGGAAACTGACCAAGGGAACCATAGGGACCAACGGGAAACTGGAACCCAAAGGACACTGGATCCAAGGGGAACTGGAACCATAGGGACACTGGAATACCAAGGGAGACAGGCGACTGGTCCAAGGGAAACTGAACCAAGGGAACTGCAACCAGGGAGCATACTGAGAACCGAACTGGGACAAAACTAGGTAAACCAAAGGGTAAACTGGAACCAAAGGGTAACAACTAAGGAGCCAAAAAGGGTAAACTGAACAACCAAAGGTAGAAACTGACAAAGGGACGGACTGGACCAAGGGAACTAGGACTCAATGGACCAAGGGAAACTAGAACCAAGGGAGCTGGGAACCAAGGGACAACTGGACCAAGGGACACTCGGACCTAGGGAACGGGAAATCTGGACCAAATGGGGAACACTGGACCTAATGGGAAACTAGAACCAAGGGAAACTGAACACAAGGGTGTGGGAACAGAGGACCAAGGAGAAACTCGACCCATAGGTCGAGGGACACTGGCAACCAAGGGAAACTGGACCAAAGGACAAAACTAGACCTAAGGAAACTGAAACCAAGGGGACACTCCTGTTGGACCCAAGGGAGAACTAGGAACTAAGGTACCTTAAGGGTATCACTGGAAACCAACCAGAAAGGAATAATTGAACCGAGGGCACTACACCAGGAATACTCGCCAAGGGAAAACTGAAACCAAGGGAAACCTTACGGACCAAGGGTCAAACTTGGACCAAGGGACAACTGGACCCAAGGAGGGAACACCAAGGAACCGAACTGAACCAAGGGAAACTGGAACACCAGAGGGTACACTGGGACCAAATGGGAAAAGCTGAACCTAAGGGACAAACTGGAACCCAAGGAAAGGGAACATGGACCTTGGGGACCACTGGACCAAGGGAAACCTGGAACGCCAAGAGGCAACCTAAGGGTACCCAAGGGGAAACTTAGAACCACCAAGGGGACTACTGGCACCCAAAGGGAAACTGGACCAAGGGGATAAACTAAGGAAACCTAAGGAGGAAACTAGATCCAAGGACAAACTAGGACCAAGGGACAACTAGGAACCCCAGGACCCACTTCCAGCCTAAAAGGTTAAACGCTGGACCAAGGCCAACAAACTGGAACGAACTGGGGAATTGGGAAAGCCTCAGGACCAAGGGAAACTGAAGGACCAACAAAACAACTTTGAACCAAGTGGACACTTGAACCAGCCAAGGAAAACTGAACGCAAGGGTTAACCTGGACCAAGTAAACTTGGGACACAAGGACACGGAAACTGCCAAGGGAAACCAGAACCAAGGAGGAAAACTGGACCAAGGGACTGAAACCAAGGGAAATGAACCAAGGGACACTGACCAAGGGAAACTGAACCAAGGGACACTGGAACCAAAGGAAACCTAAGAAACCAAGGGGAAAACTGGACCAAGGGACTGGACCAAGGGGGGGAAATGAAACCAAGGGAACACTGAACCAACGAACCAAGGGAAATGGACCAAAGGAAACTGGGGACCAAGGGAAACTGACAAGGGGACAGGGACAAGGGAAACTGGACCAAGGGACACTAGACCAAGGGAAACTGAACCAAGGGACACTGGACCAAGGGAAACTGAACCAAGGGAAACTGGACCAAGGGAAACTAGACCAAGGGAAACTGAACCAAGGGACACTGGACCAAGGGACACTGGACCAAGGACTGGACCAAGGGAAAACTGACCAAGGGAACACTAGACCAAGGGAAACCCGAACCAGGGACACTGGGGACAAGGACAAACTGGGAATCCAAGGGGACACAACTGGACCAGGGTCCAAAACTGAACCAAGGGACACTGGACCAAGGGAAACAACTGGGACCAAGGGAAACTAAGGGAAAAATGGACCAAGGGACACTGGACCAAGGGAACACTGGACCAAGGGAAACTGGAAACCAAGGGACAACGGACCAAGACTGAACCAAGGGAAACTTGAACCGGGGATCCAAGGGACACTGGACCAAGGGGAACTGAAGGGAGAGGGAATTGAACCAAGGGACACTAGACCAAGGGAAACTGAACCAAGGGACACTGGACCAAGGGACACTGGACTAAGGGAAACTGGACCAAGGGACACTGGACTAAGGGAAACTGAACCAAGGGAAACTGGATCAAGGGAAACTGGACCAAGAGAAACTGAACCAAGGGACACTGGACCAAGGGAAACTGGACCAAGGGACACTAGACTAAGGAAACTGAACCAAGGGACACTGGACCAAAGGGAACTGGACCTAGGGACACTGGACCAAAGGAAACTGAACCAAGGGACACTGGACTAAGGAAACTGAACCAAGGGACACTGGACCAAGGGACATTGGACCAAGGGACACTGGACCAAGGGAAACTGAACCAAGGGACACTGGACCAAGGTACACTAGACCAATGAAACTGAACCAAGGGACACTGGACCAAAGGGAACTGGACCTTGGGACACTGGACCAAGGAACACTGGACCAAGGGAAACTGGACCAAGGGAAAGTGAACCAAGGGACACTGGACCAAGGGAAACTGGACCAGGGGATACTAGACCAAGGAAACTGATCCAAGGGACACTGGACCAAGGGGAACTGGACCTAGGGACACTGGACCAAGGGGAACTGGACCTAGGGACACTGGACCAAGGGACACTGGACCAAGGGACACTGGACCAAGGAAACTGAACCAAGGGACACTGGACCAAGGGAAACTGGACCAAGGGAAATTGAACCAAGGGACACTGGACCAAGGGACACTGAACTAAGGGAATCTGGACCAAGGGAAACTGGACCAAGGGACACTGAACCAAGGGAAACTGGACCAAGGGAAATTGAACCAAGGGACACTAAACCAAGGGAAACTGGACCAAGGGACACTGGACCAAGGGAAACTGGACCAAGGGAAACTGAACAAGGGAAACTGGATCAAGGGAAACTGAACCAAGGGAAACTGGACCAAGGGAAATTGAACCAAGGGACACTGGACCAAGGGACACTGAACCAAGGGAAACGGGACCAAGGGGAACTGGACCAATGGACACTAAAGGAGAAACATAGAAACTGGCCTAGGGACACTGTACCAAGGCACACTGGACCAAGGGACACTGGACCAAGGGAAACTAGACCAAGGGAAAGTGAACCAAGGGACACTGGACCAAGGGAAACCGGAACAAGGGACACTAGACCAAGGAAACTGATCCAAGGGACACTGGACCAAGCAGAACTGGACCCAGGGAAAACTGGACCAAGGGACACTAGACCAAGGAAACTGAACCAAGGGACACTGGACCAAGGGAAATTGAACCAAGGGACACTGGACCAAGGGAAACTGAACCAAGTGAAACTGGACCAAGGGAAACTGAACCAAGGGACACTGGACCAAGGGAAATTGAACCAAGGGACACTGGACCAAGGGAACCAACTGGGAACCAAGGGAAACTGGGACCAAGGGAAATTGGGAACCAAGGGACAATGACCAAAAGGGGAAACTGGACCAAAGGGGAAACTGGGAACTTAAGGGGAAACCCCCCCAAACTGGGAACAAGGGGAACTGGACCTAGGGACAAACTGGGACCCAAGGGACACTGGAACCAAGGGGAAACTGGACCAAGGGAAACTGAACCAAGGGACACTGGAACAAGGGGAACTGGACCTAGGGACACTGGACCAAGGGACACTGGACCAAGGGAAACTGGACCAAGGGAAACTGAACCAAGGGACACTGGAACAAGGGGAACTGGACCTAAGGGACACTGGACCAAGGGACACTGGACCAAGGGAAACTGGACCAAGGGAAAGTGAACCAAGGGACACTGGACCAAGGGAAACTGGACCAAGGGACACTGGACCAAGGAAACTGAACCAAGGGAAACTGGATCTAGGGACACTGGACCAAGGAAACTGGACCAAGGGAACTGGGACAGGGAAACTGGACCAAGGGCAATCTTTGATCTAGGGACACTAGACTAGGAAACTGAACCATGGACACTGGACCAAGGGAAACTGGACCAAGGGACACTAGACCAAGGGAATCTGGACCAAGGGAAACTGGATCTAGGGACACTGGACCAAGGGAAACTGGACCAAGGGAAACTGGACCAAGGGAAACTTGATCTAGGGACACTAGACTAGGAAACTGAACCATGGGACACCGGACCAAGGGAAACTGGACCAAGGGAAACTGGACCAAGGGAAACTGGACCAAGGGACACTAGACCAAGGAAACTGAACCAAGGGAAACTGGACCAAGGGAAACTGGACCAAGGGAAACTGGACCAAGGGAAACTTGATCTAGGGACACTAGACTAGGAAACTGAACCATGGACACTGGACCAAGGGAAACTGAAACATGGGACACTGGACCAAGGGGAACTGGACCTAGGGACACTGGACCAAGGGAAACTGGACCAAGGGGAACTGGACCTAGGGACACTGGACCAAGGGACACTGGACCAAGGGAAACTGGACCAAGGGAAAGTGAACCAAGGGACACTGGACCAAGGGAAACTGAACCAAGGGACACTGGACCAAGGGGAACTGGACCTAGGGACACTGGACCAAGGGAAACTGGACCAAGGGAAACTCGACCAAGGGACACTAGACCACGGAAAACTGGACGAAGGACACTGGACCAAGGGACAAAGGACCAAGGAACCTTTAAGAATCCAGTAAGATGACCACACCCTCTGAGAACGTTAAAAGGTGAAATAAATATTCTTTAGTATTTGCCATTGGAAATCCACAGTTTGGCCGTAAAAGACAGAATGAAGGCGAGCGTAAAGGATTCAATACGAGGCAACATCTGTAACTGAAAGTCCAAAGGCCAATGGCTGTCTAGGAACGTCCACCTGTGGACTTCCAATAGACATTTCCAATCTATTTGGCTCCAGTTCAATTCGCATCCTCTTAGCCTGAGTACTACGCTGTTCTTGGAAACGGTTTTCCTTGGCCCATTTTTTCCTCCCCTGGCTGAGCACTGAAGTGAGAGAAGAAATATTCTTTTGCTGATTGTCACTCTCTTTGCAACTCTCTCTCTCTCTCTCTCTCTCTCTCTCTCTCTCTCTCTCTCTCTCTCTCTCTCTCTATAGCTTTAGTTCTCCATGTGTGCAGATATTGCATTATAATTTGTTCAAGAACACCGGGCGATGGAAACCACATACGAACAGGTAGGCACGAACACACACACTCATATGTATGTATATATATAACATCTATATATACAAGATATATATATATATATATATATATGATATATTATATATATATATATACTATATATATGTATATATGCATATATTTATACATTCGTAGATATATATGTATATATATATGTACATAACTAAATAAAACACATATATTATATATAATATATATAAATATATATAAAATATCAGCATAAGTCAACAAAAACATCACTGTGGACCAAAGATGGTACGAAATAAATATATTATAATATAGTATAGTATTACATATATAGATATATAATTATTACAATATTATTATATTAATAATATATATATATCTAGATTATTATTAATATTAATATATAGTATAGTAATAATATATATATATATATATATATTAGATAATAGATAGAGCCTCAAGTACCTATTGACAAGGACTCCTTTTTAGTTAGCATTTGAATGGGAACATTTGAAACGCAGTAAATGAATCCTCTAGGGACTCTGATTAGAAAGTTTTATTACTCTTAGTTCAAAGAGGCTTATTCTTCCTCTTATTGCCTCTCTCACGTAAAGAGGAGTTTCGGCGATGGTTGTTTTATTGTAATGGTTGGTCTTCGCTTGTTATTTCAATTTTTATTCCTTCCATTTCCAGATCTCTTCTTTCTTGTTTTTTATATTGTACTTACAATTTTGTTTATTTATCTATCAATATGTAAATTTATCTTTTTAATGTCTGATCTCTCATTTCTGTATTTCTTATTAGCTTCTGTATTTTCTTTCAAGCGAACTCCATATTCTGTGGAAGTTTGAATTGTAAGTCAATGACTCTTATGAGCTTGTCCCATATGAATAGGGTTCATCATCTGAATAATAATGGTAATTACTTATTCACCTAGCTACAAATTTCTTTGTATTTTTTGTCTACCCATTCACTTTCAACCTTGTAATTGCTGGTATAGTCACTCAAAAGTTTTTTGCAACATGTCCCAGAAGTTTTCGCTCATCTAACAATAATTTATTCGTTATATATATATACGAGGAAATTTGCTTTTCTTATTTTTTTTAATAATACAGTTAACAGTATAAAAAAAGAATTGTTAGTAAAAGATCCGTATGACGAAAAATAACGAAACGTTTTGAAAAAATTCGCTCATAATTGTAGGGTAAAAGAGTCAACTAAAAAGCTGTGATTGGTCATCCATTCAGTCCTTATGGGAGTAAATTCAGAGAATTGCTTCTTCATGCATAGATACCCTAATTGAAAATAATAGGGGGAAAATCTGGTAATACCCAGTGCATACTTAGTTGCAGAGAGAGAGAGAGAGAGAGAGAGAGAGAGAGAGAGAGAGAGAGAGAAATAATAAATGGTTAAATAAAGGAATTATGATAATGATGCAGAGAGAGATAAAGGAACTATGATACTGATGGAGAGAAATATTAAAGAATAATCTCTCTCTCTCTCTCTCTCTCTCTCTCTCTCCTCTCTCTCTATCTCTCTAAAAGGTTATATCTTGTATCAATTGAACCATCAAACAATTTTTTCTAATTCTACTAAGTAATATCTTCCTTTAATTCCAGATTTGGAATCCACCAAAATTGTCTTCAATCAAAAATGCAGCAGAATTATTGTGCAATACTGAGATAGAAAAACATGACTAGTAATTGTAATGAAGTTGACCAAATTCTGTTCTGCTTTGATCCAGAACGGTAGACACTATTCCAGGTACAAATGAACAATAAAAATGGGATCAAATATTGATACTTTGTAAACCGTACTGATAGTTTCGCTGGCACTGACGAAAAGTTCCCCTTTGAATATTTGAATACTATGAACCCTAAACAATTTACATGGTCCCTCCGGTAAAAATCCTCACAAAACCAAAGCACTGGACACCGAAAGAATCAGCAAACACGACCCACCAAAACCATTTCGAGTCGAAAAACGAATATTCTGTAGCTTTCGAAAGATTTTCCATGTTGAACAACGAAGGGCCAGAATGGAGGCGAATGTAAATACTGCAGCACAGTAGTGTGGAAACGGTTGCAGAACGTCCATTGTCTATTGCAAGTCGAGGAGAGTCACCCTGCGTCTTTCCTACAGACAATTGCAAGGCCTTTTTTGAACAGTTCAAATCGAGTCTTCTCGAGCCTCAGTGTTCAGTTCAGTTCCATTTCAGGGAAACTGTTGTCTACCGTATTTCCGTTCGACTGAGCTCGGCAGGATGATGCAAATCTGTTTTCGGGAGGGAGGAAGAGGAAACTCTTGTGCGTATTTTGGCCTCAACAGTGGATTGGGTACCAGATTGTCACTCGGCTATAGTGTGTTGCGGTCGTGGGCGAAGACGAGGATAAAGGAAGTAATTTGACTCTTGGGCTTTCTTATAATCAGACATTCATACACACCACCGTAACACCAACACAACACACCACCCACCCACCACAACCACCACACCCACACACACACATATATATATATATATATATATATATTAATCATAATATATATATATCTATATATATATATATATATAATATAATATATTATATATATATATATATATATATATATATATAGATATATATATATATGTGTGTGTGTGTGTGTGTGTCTGTGTGTCTGTGTATGAATGTACAGAGAGAGAGAGAGAGAGAGAGAGAGAGAGAGAGAGAGAGAAGTATAGCGTTTTTATTTATTTCTGTACTTTCTCAGTCACATCCTGTATCTATGTTTATATTGGAATGGAGAGAGAGAGAGAGAGAGAGATCTGACGAGATCTTTGACGAGAGAGAGAGAGAGAGAGAGAGAGAGAGAAGAGAGAGCCAATCAACCGATGGCACGTAATTTAGCAATGGTTACATAAAACTCTTTGCGAGGCATTCGAAGTAATGAAATGGAATTTTTTTTTTATTTAAATGAAAAAGCTTCTTTTGACCTTATGTTTAATTAGATTTTCGCTCCTGTTTCTTCCTTTACGGGAAAAAGAAGACTCCGCTGGACTACCCCCTTTGGAGTGATGCCCCTGTGGAATATTGCTTGAAATTCTTCTATGTCATCCTTGCAGTCCTAATAACCTTTAGTGTTCTCTATTCTGAATGCCGTCTGCCTAATTATTGAAGTATTTTTTTCATCATCATGTTGTTTACTTGAACCTCCAAATCCTTTATTTAAGCCTTATGTTGTTTACCAAATCCTTCAAGCCCTTTATTATATCCTTGAGTTGTTTACTTTGTCCTTCAATCAAGTCCTTTATTTCATATTTTCTTTGGTTACTTAATCCTTCAAGTCCTTTGTTTTATCCTTGAGTTGTTTACTTTGTCCTTCAATCAAGTCCTTTATTTCATACTTTCTTTGTTTACTTAATCTTTCAAGTCCTTTGTTTTATCCATAAGTTGTTTGCTTAATCCTCCAAATCCTTTATTTCATCTTCAAGTTGTTAACTCAACCCTTTAAGTCCTTTATTATATCTTTAAATTGTTTACTTAATCCTTCAAATTCCTTACTTTATTCTCAAGCTTTTCACTTAAGTATACTCGTATCATATAAAGAATTTTCACAAGTTGAAAATGCTTAATTTTAGATACCAATCCATTCTAAAACCATCATTTTAAAGTTGCCATCAATTCCTTATAAAAATCATCATTATAGCCTAATTTTAATGATTAATTGTTTAAACAATTTCTGGCAACATCAACATCTAATTAAGGCACTGTCACAGCGAAGAGCTGCGATGTTCGGCGAATGGGGGAAAGATTGAATAGAATAATGGGAGAGGAAGAGACTGAGGAAGTTTGGAACAGAGAAAATGGGTCACTTCCTTCATTTAGGGTCCGGATAAAAGATGGGGGCTCGCAGAACGCTAACAGCCTTGCCTTGTGCACCAGAGCGAGACATGGATGGTAAATGAATTTTCTTGTGATAGATGACAATTGGCGATGAATGACGGTGATGAAATGAAATATGGATGAAATATACAAATGTTACTATGAAAATGAAAGTAATATATTGTATTACACTAAATATACTACTGTTAAAATAATGTCATGCGTAAGATAAACAAGTAAACAAATGAAAACAGTCTATAATCACGCGCACGTAAATGAATATATATATATATATATATATATATATATATATATAT
>NC_087211.1:70382084-70389584 GCF_015104395.2 Macrobrachium nipponense | reverse complement strand
AACTCAGTCATTCTCTTTCACAGCTAATAACGTGAGAAAATGAACAAATCACGACTTTAGCTTATTTATAATTATGGGTTTGTGCGTGCTTGCGAGAGAGAGAGAGAGAGAGAGAGAGAGAGAGAGAGAGAGACCATCCCTACTTCTGATCCACTGGCGTGACGTCACAGGCAAATCCAACTGTCATGGCTGAAGCCACCGAAAGATTTGGCGAAAAGTGACGGTAAAAATATATACGTTTATTTATGGCCGCAGACTTCAGTTTCCGTTTGGCCATAAATCATGTATTCGGAAAATGACTGGTTTTATGGCAAAACTGATTTTTTTCTATTTTAACGAATCTGGCACAGCTTAAAATGCAGTTGGTTAAGAGGTCGACATATAATTTTCCGGGAAGATTTGGGAAAAGGACTTATTTATTCCGAATGCCTAATTTTACATAATTTACATGAATAAGAGATGTTCCCAACTAAAGCATTAGATTCCAATTATTATTATTATTATTATTATTATTATTATTATTATTATTATTATTATTATTATTATTATTATTATATTATTATTATTTCAGTAGATGAAACCTAATTACATCGACCAAGCACATTGACTAGAAATTCAAGCTTCCGAAGAATGTTGGTTTCAACCTCCCACAGCAGACCCCACACTGCAGGGGTAACTAATCACTAACCAGTGATTTTTCATCGCCTTTAGGAAGACGCGTACCCGCGCCATCTAAGTGGCATACCACGGTGGTGACACTAACCACTATATACTAGCGGATCTGCTAATTACATTATGTCCATTAGCATGATCACTGCTGTTATTGACGCCACAGTTGTTTACCTACAATTATCGCTGTATTAGCTGTTTAAGCTGTTATTGCTGTTGTTGTTGTTGTTGTGGTTATTCTTGTTCCTCCTTTGGAAATGTTTAGATGAGCCGATGGTGGGCTGGAAGCAAAAAAAAAAAAAAAAACAAAAAAAAAAAAAAAAAAAAAAAAGCCGAAATCGCTCCATCATTCCTCCTCGACGTGGGAACGTGGCTCGCTTTTTCGAAAAGATAAAAGTGTCCATGGGAAATGGAGGGCCTAAAAGGAAAGGGTATTTACGCCATGGGATGAAACAGAAAACAAAATTCCTCACCTCCCAAACGCCACCCCACTACTCTCTCTCTCTCTCTCTCTCTATCTCTCTCTCTCTCTCTCCTCCATCTAATCTCTCTCTCCTCTCTCTCTGATCTACATCTGTTTCTGCCCTGTCTTTCTGTTCTCCCCTGTCTGTCTCGTCTCTCCCCCATCCCCCTGCTCTCTCTCTGTTGCTCTCTCTCTCTCTCTGATCTACTCTTTCTCTCTGTCTGTCTGTCTTTCTGTCTGTCTGTCTGTCTCTCTCCCCCATCCCTCTGCTCTCTCTCTCTCTCCTTTTTTTCTCTCTCTGTCTCTCTGACCTACTCGTGTCTGCCTGTCTGTCTCTCTCTCTCTCTCGTCTCATCTCTCTCTCTCTCTCTCTCTCCCATCCCCCTGCTCTCTCTCTTGCTCTCTCTCTGACCTACTCGCTGCCTGTCTCTTTCTGTCTGTCTGTCTGTCTCTCTCTCCCATCCCCCTGCTCTCTCTCTCTTGCTCTTTCTCTCTCTCTCTGACCTACTCGCTATCTGTCTTTCTGTCTGTCTGTCTGTCTGCCCCTCTCTGACATATTCGCTCTCTCTCTCTCTCTCTCTCTCTCTCTCTCTCTCTCTCTTATCTCTCTCTCTCTGACCTACTCGCTCTTTCTGAGGAGAAGGATATAAAAAAGGGAGATAAATTGCTTCTTCCAAATGCGAGTTCTCTGGTGATTTTTCACCCCATTTTAATTTCGACCAGGGCCAGTTGAAACCGGTCAGCGGAATCGTGATTTCATTCAAATTATCTTGAGGGAAAAAAAATGATCAGAGGACCTTCCTATACTTTATTGATATTTAGGATTCGAAGGACAAACACCATCTTACAAGAATCGATGCGACACAAATGCTGGTCAGCTCAAATCTTTATTCGTGTGAGTGTAACTAATAAACACATAGAAAAGTAGAATGATATAAGGATTGGTAAAATAATTTCTCTCTTAGTTTATACGACCTAATAAAACCTGTAGCACACAAATAGTCTAAAAATATTCATTTATACAAAATCTAACACACACGAACTGAATACTTCTTGGCAGCCAATGATTTCTTTTATTGCTAAGATTTTTCATTCTTCTTCTGAACTGAGGTGGTAAATCTTCTTCTTCTTCTTCTTCTTCTTCTTCTTCTTCTTCTTCTTCTTCTTCTTCTTCTTCTTCTTCTTCCAAATTTAATCCCTAGTCGGGGTCGCAGAGAACCCACAAGTCACCTTCATTAAAACATTATTATTATTATTATTATTATTATTATTATTATTATTATTATTACTGAACTCGTGGTAATTCAGCATCATTAAAACAAGGCAGTTTACAAGATTAGAAACAAACAGCGTAAGGCAGGAAATTCTACATAGCTTGACGTGAATGGTTTAGAGTTGAGTTGAATATAAAATTTAGGCGAAAGGCCAAGCACTGGGACCTATGAGGTCATTCAGCGCTGAAATGGAAATTGACAGTAAAATGTTTGAAAGGCGTAACAGGAGGGAAACCTCAAAACAGTTACATTATGAATCAAGTGTTAGGAAGGGTGGAAAGTAAGATGAAGAAAGAGTATATGAAAGGAGGTACAGTAAATAGAACGAAAGTGGTTGCGACTAGGGGCCGAAGGCACGCTGCAAGGAACCTTAAGAAGTAATGTCTACAGTGCACCGCATGAGGTTTACTGACGGAACTACCCCTCTACGGGGGTGAATGGTTTAAAAGAGCACTTGTCTTTTTGGCAACTTTTCACTCATATCTTGCATAACTGATTGGAGTCTCTAAGCTGTCATTTGTCCTCACTGTGTCATTTCATGCACCACATTTAGGTGGCTTATGCCGTGTAACCATAAAACCAATGTCCGTAAATGCTGGTCTGTGTCATGATGATAATTAATAATAACCAAAGCAACTGATATGTAACACCTGGCGGAGAAAATAAGAGGTGATGGATGAAAAGGGAAAAAGTGGAGCCCAATAGAAGCAAAAAAGATACTTGACAAGAAAACAAGAAAAAAAAAACAATTGGTGAAAGAATGTCATAAAAAAATGGGAATCGATACAGATGTTATGCCATCAACGCTAACAAATATAAAATAGCTAGACAGAAGTTGGTGAAGTTTCAAAATGATAGTCAAGTCTTTATGGTACCTACATTACCAAAAGGATATTGCACAAATAGAGAGTGTACAAAGGTCCCTTACAGCTAGAAAAGAAGTTCAGGATCTTGACTACTGGGAAAGACTACAGTTTTTAAAATTATATATTCTAGAAAATAGAAGAAAACGCTACATGATAATACAGGCATGGAAACAGATAGAAGGAATAGCCGAAAACATCATGGAGCTAAAAATATCAGAAAGAGCAAGCAGAGGTAGATTAATAATGCCCAAAACTATACCAGGAAAACTAAGGAAAGCACACAGGACATTAATCCACCACGCACCAGCATCGACAATGCAGCGTCTATTCAGTGCGTTGCCAGCTCATCTGAGGAACATATCAGGAGTGAGCGTAGATGTGTTTAAGAATAAGCTCGACAAATATCTAAGCTGTATCCCAGACCCATCCAAGGTTGGGAGATGCAAAATATACCGGAAGATGCATCAGCAATTCTCTGGTAGACATTAGAGGTGCCTCACACTGAGGGAAATCTGTCAGTTTCTGCCTGTCTATAAGATCGTTTATTCTATCTCTCTCTCTCTCTCTCTCCAACGGTAAAGAATTGTTTTTTTTTTTTTTTATTAAAGAATAAAAAGAGAAAATCAAATGTAATATCTGAATCTGTCATACTGTCAGTTCCTGTCTGTCTGTATGTCTACCTACTCTCTCTCTCTCTCTCTCTCTCTCTCTCTCTCTCTCTCTCACTTCTTACTCCAGCGAAGGAACATTAAAGACAAAGAGATAAATTCAAGTTTAATATGTAAATCTGTCAGTTCCTGCCTGTCTATATGACGTTTACTTTCTCTCTCTCTTTTTTTCTCTCCTCTCATCTTCATCTCTTCTACTGACCGTCTATCTCTAAAAAAACTCTCTCACTCTCTCATTCATCTCTCTTTCCTCTCTCGCTCTCATCTCTCATCTCTCTCTCCAACGAAAGAATATTGAAGATGAAAAGAGAAAATCAAATATAATACATATATGAATCTGTCGGGCTGTCAGTTCTTGTATCTCTCTCTCTCTCTCTCTCTCTCTCTCTCTCTCGCTTACTTCCTCCCCCAACGAAGGCTGCAGAAGTCATTCTCTCTCTCTCTCTCTCTCTCTCTCTCTCTCTCTCTCTCCAACGAAAGAATATTAAGACGAAAAGAGAAAATCAAATATATTACATATATGAATCTGTCAGACTGTCAGTTCTTGTATCTCTCTCTCTCTCTCTCTCTCTCTCTCTCCTCTCTCCAACGAAAGAATATTAAGACGAAAAGAGAAAATCAAATATATTACATATATGAATCGGTCAGACTGTCAGTTCTTGTATCTCTCTCTCTCTCTCTCTCGCTTACGTTCCCCCGCCATCGAAGGCTGCAGAAGTCTCTCTCTCTCTCTCATCTCTCTCTCTCTCTCTCTCTCTCTCTCACTTCCTCCCCCAACGAAGGCTGCAGAAGTCACTCTCTCTCTCTGTCTCTGCAACGAGATAAAAAAATATAACCAAAACAGAAAATCAAATATAATACATATATGAATCTGTCAGGCTGTCAGTTCTTGTATGTCTCTCTCTCTCTCTCTCTCTCTCTCTCTCTCACTTCCTCCCCAACGAAGGCTGCAGAAGTTCGCTGACGCGTGGACTGGCTATCAATTCTTGAACAGCGGGCGGCCGAAGAATATAACGGAGTAGTTTGCCGAGTAAATGGAGGGAAACAAAATTCGGACATTTTATGGAGACCTGCGCATTTGTGAGGTCGCCGTCCGGGGAAAAAAAAAGAAAAGAAAAAAAAGTCTCCAAATTTAGAAAGCCGTCGCAGGTTTCCGAGGTTGTGACTTCCGATCAAGGCAATGAGACGGGTGAGTTGCAAGGAGTTACAAGGATTAGGATGTCTCAAAGACTTGTAAGTCCATCCGAGGAGACATCGTGTGAAGGGAGATACGACAATGAACTGGAAATTTTCGCTGCATAAAATCGATGGTGCGTATGTATACACACGTATACACACACACACACACACACATATATATATATATGAGTGTGTATGTATATATATAAATATATATATGGAAGTGTATACATATATATATACACATATGCATGTTTATGAATTTTTATCACATCACCGTGATTCATATACATTCATCGAGCTACAAATATCTTTTTAATATCCAATTCAACTAAAAAAAATTTGCCCTTCGGTTAACATATACGAAAAATATATTAATTCCGGGTAGGTAGAGGAATTTAGAATAAAGGACAAATTTGTAACGCCGATGAATGAATATATGTATGTTTATGTATATTGTATATATATGTATACACATACATATACTGCATATATAGTCGGTAATGTCACTGAAGTCATGGTTTCTCCTCCGTGCGTTGGTTCGAATCCACGAGTGGACGAAATTATTATCAACTAAAAAATTCCCCCCCTCGGTTAACATATACGAAAATATATTAATTTCGAGGTAGAGTGAATTGGATATTAAAGGACAGTCGTAGCTTAATGCACGTATAATGGTATATACTTACCTTACATATGTATAAAATATAATTATGTAAATATACATATATATATATATATATATATATATATGTATACTATATCATACATATATATATATATATATATATATATATATATATATGTATACTATATACATATTATATATATATATATATATATATATATATGAATTAGCTATAGAAAATTTAAACAAAAATGTAAAAATCAACTTACAATTATACGTACTATTTCCAAGATCCTGATTTATGATAATTCTTTGAACGAAAACCTTACTTCACCAAGTCGCCTTGAACTATAAGCAAAGCTATAAAATTCTATGATACTTTCGGTGCTGCCTGATTTTTTGCTATTCATCGCGTGGCACATAATAAAACGGACCCAAATATTTTTTGTATCTTAATGTTTGTCAGACTTTTTTTTTTTTTTTAATGACTTTATTATAGTTTAAAACATCTAATGTTTGATAGTCCTCGCACCCGCTTCTCTCTCTCTCTCTCTCTCTCTCTCTCTCTCTCTCTCTCTCTCCAGCACACCCATAATGAAACATCTTTCGTAATAAAATCATGACTTTGGAAAGCTATTATTTATAGCCAATAGCTCCTCTCTGTTACCCTATCTCGTCGGTGTCTATTACTCTGTTTTTCATTCTCTCAGTCCGTCTCTCTCTCTCTCTCTCTCTCTCTCTCTCTCTCTCTCTCTCTCTCTCTCTGTATCTTTGTCTATTGGTAATCCCGTTTTTCCCTTGTACAGATCAGAATCAAGCATTTCTGGTGTCAAAGTCCTTACTGGACATTTCCATACAGTTTCGCTCTCTCTCTCTCTCTCTCTCTCTCTCTCTCTCTCTCTCTCTCTCCTTCTCTGCCTGTCTTACTCCAAACTATACCTTAGAGGCATTCTTTCGTTCAGAATGCTACACTCTGAGAGAGCTATTATTTCCTTCCAAAATACCTCTTACCTAACCGACCGTCAAGCATCTGCGTTCTCGCAAGCACAGGCGATGACGCAGCAGTATTGAACTGCTTTTGAGAAGACTAACCAAGATGGCGAAAAAAAAGTACTGTTGCTTATTTTTGTGCGATAAAAGAATTATAATTATCAGTGACCATCAGCAGAGTGAAGAAATTATCTTGGAACTGAATGAATTCCTGATAACGTGACGTAACGGTATTAGTTTGATTTATATAGGTATTTGGCATTATGCCAAGCACTGGGGCAAATAAGGCTTTCAGCACTGAAACGGAAATTGACAGTTAAAGGTTTGAAAGGTGTTACAGGAGGATAACCTCGCAGGTGCACTATGAAACAATTGTTAGGAGGTGGTGGACAGTAATATGGAAGAAATTGAATATGAACGGAGGTACAGTAAAAATAACAGTATTAGGAGAGATAGTCTTTAGTGTCTCACAGGATATCTTGTTGGAAAATGTCCTTGATAAAGTGAACGGTTGTCAAGGTCTAAAAGATCATGTGAAATCATGAAATATCAGGAAATAAATATTCTTAGATATTGCTACAGGAGCAATGTTAGCGAGAATTCTTTTACCTAGTGGGTGTTTATCATAGACTGAAATGAAATGGCTAATATTAGCACCTATGGTCAAAATGTCAAAATATTAATGCAGAGTGATAATGCCACCTAAAACAATAATAATTCAAGGTGCCAAAACGTTGCTTTACAGCGTCAGGAAATAGTTATG
>NC_087211.1:70364584-70377084 GCF_015104395.2 Macrobrachium nipponense | reverse complement strand
CTTGACTAGGGTCCCACACCTGTCAATACGGCTGAAAAGACACGAAAAAGAAGCAATTACCCAACTGTGGCACTTTAAGCTATAATTAATGTTAAAACAAATTTTTTCACTGCACTGATGGTTGATTTTACAATTCTTACGTTTGTTGTATTGCTCAAAAGCAGACTGGTTGAAGTAGAAAAACCACCACACGAAGTAAACTTTTTGAATAAAGAAACCCAAGGAATCCAGAAATAACCAAATTCCAATGATTCTAAAATGCCCTGCCCTCTAGCGACTAGAGTTATATACTAAATTTTATTTTATATTCCAAGGATTCCATAATACCCTGCCCTCTAGCGACTAGAGTTATATACTAAATTTTATTTTAGAAGACAATTTCTAAATTTCCTTTACATACCCCCGCACTAAGACAAATATAAGTAATTATATTTATATTCAAATTCTATTAAAGATTCTCATTACACCCAGCATCTACTTAAGAAATCAGCAAAGATATTGTCTATTCCCTTAATATACACTACAGTATATTTATATTGCTGTAAATATAGTGACCAACGTAACAATCTCCCATTCTTGCCTTTAAAATGTTCAAGGTAAGACAAAGGTCTGTGGTCACATTCAACAATGAATTGTTTACCGACAAGGTAATATTCAAATTTCTGAATGGCAAAAACCAAACTTAAACATTCCTTTTCAATAACTGAATAATTTAGTTCGGATTTATTTAATTTTCTTCCAGCATAGGTTATTGGATGGGGAACGTTATTCCAATACTGCAGTAAAACCGCTCCAATGCAATTCTGGGAGGCGTCACTGCGAACAACAAAAGTTTTTGTTATGTCAGGTAATCTTAAAACTAGATCAGATTCAAAATAATGCTTCAGGGTGTCAAACTGCCGTTTAAGGTCAATAGATAACTCAAATTTATCGGGCTGGTTTTTCTTTAGTAAATTTGAGAGGTCAGAAGTAATAGATGAAATATTAGGGATAAATCTTTGATAAAAATTGCAAGTACCTAAAAAGGACTGAAGTTCTTTCTTGCACTTAGGATAATTAATTTCCATGATTTTACTGCACTTATCTGGATCTGGATAAATACAATTCTTAGAAATCTAAAACCTAAGTAGGTTATGGAAGGTAAACCAAAAAACGACATTTCGATGGCTTAGCAGTTTAAACCATGTATCTCAAGTGAAGTTAATACATTATTCAAAATCTGAAGATGTTCTGGCCAGTCCTTTGAGAAAATAAGTATGTTATCAAAGTATATACTTATTCCCTTGACACCCTCAAAAACTCTTCTCATAAGTCTGATATACGAAGCACAAGCAGTGGATAACCCAAAAGGCATCCTAGTGAATTGCATCAATCCTTTAGAGGTCTTGGAAAGCGAGTATATTGACGGCTATTCGGATGCAAAAACAATCTGGTAGTAAGCTTTGGTAATATCTATTTCTGAAAAGTAAATGGCACCTGTAAACTTAAAGAAATCTTTATCAATTAGTGGCATTGGCTCACAATCAAAGACAGTTATTGAATTCAATGCACGGAAATCTAGTGCTAACCTATAAGTCTCATCAGGTTTCTTAATCATGACAACCGGATTACAATAAGGGGAATCAGAAGGTTCTATGACACCTAGCTTAAGTAAATTATTAACTTCATATTCAAATTCATTACTCAAATGGACAGGAACAGGGTAAAGCCTTGATTTTAGAGGTTCATTAGTCTTAAGTCTAATTGTATGCATAACCGTAGAAGTACAGCCAGGGATATCTGAAAAAATCTTTCCAAATTTACTTAAAATTACTTTTAATTCTGTAATCATTGGACTAGTTAAAGAATCACCAAGTTGGTAAAGATCCTTTAGAAGTTTCAGAGAACCTAAAGAAGTTTTCAGAACCTACTGTTGGTAGTTCTGTATTAGAAGAATCTTCAACAATACAAAAGTTAACCATCACATTAGATGAAGTAACCTCTTCTAGTACTTCTCTAGATGATAAACCATCAAAAGTATTCAAGCAAAACATAGATCTTCTAACATACTTCTTTAAAAGATTAACATGGAAAACTTTAGCTTTTCCTTTAACATCCAAAACATAATCTACTTTATTTAATTTTCTTAGAACTTTGTAAGGACCTTGCCAAGCTAATAACAGCTTGTTATACGTATCCGGATGGTACGGAGTGGTAAACACAGGTTTTATACCAATTAGCTCATACACCTTACCCATCAAGTCTGAAGTGAATTGAGCCCCTCTGTCGGAAACAATGACTTTAGGAATTCCTACCCTAGAGAAGATGGTCACTAGTGCCTCTGCTATATCTATAGAAGTTATATTTTTTAGGGGGACTGCTTCTGGAAAGGAAGTAGCATAATCTACAAGTGTTAATAAATAAGAGCAACCTGAAGATGATCTTGGCTTTATAGGCCCAACGATATCCACTGCTACTTTCTCAAAAGGTACGGAAATCACAGGCATTTTAACTATTTCTGTTTTTCCTTTTTTAGTCCTACCCTTTGAAGCAAACCTCTGACATACATCACACTCCTACAAAAGTCATAAATGTCAACAGTCATGCCTGGCCAGAAGTAAAGTGAAGAAATTTTCTGATAAGTTTTTCTATGAGAAAAATGGCCTGAGAAGGGGGACTCATGAGCTACTTCTAAGACTATATTCCTAAGCTGGTTAGGTACGACTAGAAAAGACTTGCCCACAAGTTGACTATTAGTCGAGTCTAAGATTCTCTTTAATAAAATGTTATTGTCATATTCAAAAGTGTACTTATGATTTTTACGAGTGAAAACTGTACCATCCTTAGCATGATCCCTAATATCCTTCAAAGTAGCACACTCTTCTTGATATTTCACAAAATCACTGTTATTAACATTTAAATCTTTTACAGCAGGTAGTAATAAAGGATGTACAGGAATTCTTTTAGATTCCTTACTAGACTTAGATCTGGCGACTACAGATACTGAATCGAACTTTTCTCTCACAGCATGGAAAGTATCTTTAGAATCTGGCATAGTAGCTCCTTCAACATTACCAATCATGACCGAACAACAATCAATAGGTGCAACTACTACATCTGTCCACCCCTTAAAAAATTGACAATCAAGAAACGCTCTAGTAACAGGAAAATCATTCTTTCGACCCTAGGTAATCCGAAACTGTTACATTTAGGTAGTTTATCAGGGTTCAGGGGGATATTGGAAAAATTTTGTCTGACACCATGATGCAAGTACAACCTGTATCTCTCAAAATTGTAGAAACATTAAGTCCATTAACTTTACCTGCACAGAAGGGGCCAAGATTACGATCATTACCTGTTAGACACCTCTTAATTACCTCCTCTGCTTTGGGAGACTTGGGACAATTTTAGCATAATGTCCACGGTACCACAGTGAAGCAAATTGGATTCTTCATTTGAATTTTATCTTTAGTTTGAATGAAGGTAGCTTTAGTTTCTGGTTTTTGTTCAATTTGGACTTTCTTACTCGAAGATTTATTGCTATTTTATTCTCTAGTTCTGTTAGGATAGCAATCATGAGCTCCACAATATAAATCAGCCTTTCTTGCCAATTCTGTAGCATTAGTAAAACCTTGTTCCATAAGGAATAACCTAATATATTTAGGAATGGCAGACATAAATTGGTCGGTTACAATGAAATCTCTCAGACTGTCATAATTCTTGTCAATTTTTAGCACTATCTATCCAAAAGTCAAAGAGCGGGTAAAGGTTTAGTCAGATACTGCATAAAATTTTCATCTTTAAATTTAGCATACTAAATTCTCTACGATACTGTTCTGTAGTTTTACGAAATGTTTTCAAAATAGAATCTTTTAATTTATCATAATCCTTGCAAACTTCATCAGGTAGAGTAGAGTAAACATTAAGTGCATCACCCGAAAATAAAAGAGCTAACCTAGGTGCCCATAATTCCTTAGGCCATCCACTCAGCTTTGCTAAATTTTCAAACCTTATCAGATAAGCTGTAATATCTTCACCACTTTTCCATACAGTTCAATTTAGGAATAGCAACGGAGAAACTATCCTGAGCATTAATAGACTGTGGACTAACACTATGGAGGCTACTTAACTTTTTATTTTCTAATTCAAGTCTTTCATATTCTAGTTTCCTGTCCTCCTCTTCTTTCTTACGGTTTCTATCTAATAATCTATCCTCCCTTTCACGTTTCTTTCCTCTTTTCTCTCTTCTCGTTCTATCCTTTTATTTTCTATGCTCAGTCTTTCCTTAAATTTGGTATCAGCAAAATTCATTAATTCCTGGCCACTCAACTGCAACTCTTTACCTATATTAATCCAAAAAAAACTCAAAGTTAACTCACTCAGGGAACTAGCCATGTTAAATAATGGTGAAAAAAAATTGTATAAGAAAAAAAAAATATTACGATTATAATTAAGACTCACGCCAAATCTCAATCTATTCACTCATCTACACTAAAGCACTGATTATTCAGATAGAACTACCACCTAAATTCAGTAAAAGATAAGTTCATTCTTATCCACAGTTTAAAGCTTCGAGGGATTAGCTTACACCAAGACAAATACAAGAAAATATCTAACAGTATCTATCCTATAATTGACTAATACAGCTCCACTAACCTCACTCAGGTAAGGGGTATATCTTACCTAACCTAACAGGAAATCCTCGGCAAACAGCACTAGTACTAGGGAACCTGGGATACGTGAACCCGCCAGAACTCTGAAAGCCTATTCCACTTCACAAGTACCTATACTCGTGAGAACACACAAACAAAATTCCAAATCATAACCAAAAATAAGTGCTAAACTTAAGTGCCCAAATTGGATAATATACGTTCTATTTCAGTCTTGTTTATGCCAAACAATGTTTCCCCATGAATGCCAACATGTAATCCCGGGTCTGGGCACCAAATGTAAGGGAGAAGGGAATATGTAGGGAGAGAGAAAGCTAGAAATCTGAGGTTCGACAGGAAGAAGGGATCACAATAAATGGCAAACATAGAAGAAAACAATGAATGGGATAAAAAGCCAACATATAAAAATTAATTATATATAATTATCAATTACATACATACTATACTCAACTTAGGCATTAAATGGTGTATAAGAGACAAGAAGTTCATTCGTTGCCGGTGTTCCAAGCAGGGGTCTTCAAATTATTTGAAAATTGAGCCACTCTTGCAGTATGATATGAGAATGGTGAATGGCATCTATTCTTGAAGGTCAAGCCGAAGATCAAGAACACTGAACATTTACCAGGAGAGGAATAACCTATCCAGGAGGAGAATGTACGACGTAGCTGGGCTTCAATGAACGTTATGCTATTTCAACTATCCTTTTGAGCATTTTCCAAATATCAGTCTAGGCACTGTCCATTATTTTCAGCATGACTTGGGCGTGAATAATTTACATGAGAATCAAAACCTCGCTTGACTAGGGTCCCACACCTGTCAATACGGCTGAAAAGACACGAAAAAGAAGCAATTACCCAACTGTGGCACTTTAAGCTATAATTAATGTTAAAACAAATTTTTTTCACTGCACTGATGGTTGATTTTACAATTCTTACGTTTGTTGTATTGCTCAAAAGCAGACTGGTTGAAGTAGAAAAACCACCACACGAAGTAAACTTTTTGAATAAAGAAAACCCAAGGAATCCAGAAATAACAAAATTCCAATGATTCTAAAATGCCCTGCCCTCTAGCGACTAGAGTTATATACTAAATTTTATTTTATATTCCAAGGATTCCATAATACCCTGCCCTCTAGCGACTAGAGTTATATACTAAATTTTATTTTAGAAGACAATTTCTAAATTTCCTTTACAATGATATATATTCACTCCAGGGAAGGTCCTAATTTTGTGTGTGGCAGATTGAAGTGCATGGGCCATTACAGTGTAGGAGCGATCACACAAGATGGACCCTAGTATCAAAAAGAAACCGCGTCCAGAAACTGATTTCAAGCTGTGTACTCAGTGTCAAGAGCCTGACAATGGTGACCTGGTGTCTGAACCATCAGAGGAGGCCTACTCAAAGTTCCTTTGGTTTGCGCATGAAAGAGGAAAGTCTGGAGATGCTGATTTTGTGCAGATCAGTGGACGATTACATGGGTACACTGCATCTGGTCTGAAAGACTTGAAAGCAAAATGTCACCGAAAATGTTATAGCTCTACCTGTCACAGTGGTCACCTTGAAAGAGCTAAGGCACGATACCAGAAGGCCTGCCAAGAAGGAGAGAGTCAGCAGCTCCAGAAGAGGCGAGGACGGCCTTCTTCTGCAGCTACAAGCACAACAAAGTCTGATGAGTGTGCAACTCTTCACTTTACACGCTCAGCAACATCTTACAATGCAAAGCTGTGTTTCTTCTGCCAAAGAGACAGGAAGGAGCTGCTTCATGAGGTGTGTACGTTCAGTGCAGGAAAACATTTGCAAAGGGCTGTTGATGAAAGCAAGAATCAAACTTGGAAGGTGCAGCAAAGTGCTGCCATCACTGAGGACGATGCTCGTGCTATTGATGTCAAGTACCATCTCTCATGCTGGGTTAAGAATGTCCAACGTGGTGCAAACAACAGCAGTGAAGAGAAAGTGCATGCACAGCAAGAAGCTAATGTTGGCAAAGTAGTCTCAGGCATTGAGTTTGTCAGCCTAGTTTGCAACCTACTCCAGGCTGGAGAAGTTCTCACTATGACAGACCTTAAGTCTGCCTACTCTGATATGCTTGAAATAAATCTCAAGGAATGTGTTGGTCAACATGAGTTGACGTCTCTACCTCGAGCCTTGTTCAGAGTGAGTGGTGAACTCCTACCATGCACTGACAAAAGCAAGCTGATGACTGTACTCGAGGACCTGCCAAGAAAAATTAGTGTTGATCGGCAAGAAGAGAATATCACCGACGACACAATTCCCTTGACACCAAGAAAGGCAACTGTAATTGATGGAATGGCAATTGTTCAGACAATGGGGAAACCACCTTCAGTCAAGACCTGTGCTCAATGGGCTGATCCCTTCATAACAACAACAGACAGCAAATGCAGAGAATATGATGAGCTCCATTTAGTCTTTGATCGTTATGATCTTCCTACGTCACTGAAAGAGGCCACAAGAGAAAGACGACAGGGAAGTAAACCAGCAATTGCTTATCATGTCACAGACAATACACCAATTGACAAGGTGTCAGCAAAGTAGTTCTTGTCCAGTACTGCAACTAAAGATGAACTGACAGTTTATCTTGCAAAGAAAGCTCTCCAGCACTTTGAGGGTAAGCCCAAGCTCTTCATAGTGACTTCACGAAAGGAGGTCCTCTCAAACTCCATAGATGTTCACCATCTCCACAGCTCCCAAGAAGAAGCTGTCACAAGAATTATTCTGCACAGTCTGGATGCTGTTCGAAGGGGAGCAACTGAACTCTACATTCAATCACCTGACACTGATGTATTTGTCCTTGGAATCCACTGTTACCATCGGCTCTGTAGGAACACATACTTTGTCACTGGTGTGGGGAACAAAAAGCGGATAATCTCACTAGAACCAATAGTGAATGCGCTTGGTGCTGCAAAGACCGAAGCCTTACCTGGATTTCACGCCTTCTCTGGAGGTGACATTACAGGTAGATTTGCAGGCAAGGGGAAGTTGACCTGTTGGCAACCACTTAGTAGATGCTCCATGGAAGTGGTAATCGCCTTTGCTGCCTTAGGGAGGTCCGAGAAGTTGGCCATCAATACTAACGAGCCATCGAAACATTTGTTTACCAGCTGTATGAGCCTGGTAGCACTTTGGTGGATGTTGGTGATCTCAGATGGAAGCTTTTCACCAAGAAACAATTGGAAGCTGAAAAATTACCTCCGACACGAGGAGCATTGCATGAAGCTATTGCCTGAGCACATTACCAGGCCATGGTGTTGCATCAGTGTGATACTCCTCACCCTCAGCTACCATCAGCAACAGCCTATGGGTGGAAGAAAGATGGGGATAAGCTCATAGCAGTACCATCAATGGAGCCTCCAGCTCCAGCAACAGTCACCCACCTCATTAAATGTGGGTGCAAGAAGACCAGCTGCACATCACACTGCTCCTGTCGGTCACAGGGTCTTAACTGCTCTGAAATGTGTTTGTGTGGTGCCGATGAGGAGGTGTGCGGTAATGTCAACCAAGCACTTTTAGGGATTGAAGAAGATGAAGAAGAAGATCCTTCACTCTAACTGTGAACACAACCACTATCATGCATTAGTTGACGAGAACCAGGACAGAAAGAAACAAATAAGACATTTTTGATCTATAAAATGATCATTATGTTTCCAATTTATAGTTAAATTTTGAAAGGAGTGTTTTTCTTAATTATCATATTATTTTAGCAATAAATTGTGTCTTTGCTTTGTACACAGAATGTAGTTTGTGATGATATAATAAATTTATTGAGCATGATTTGGGTTGTCATTTGAATATGTAAGAAAACTATACAGAAATCGCCAAAAAATGGCAACATCATTTTTGTGTGAGCTAAGCCTTTCCAAAACAGTCCAACCAGTGGCCGAAAATTAACATTTGAAACCAACGGGAAAACAGTGGCCCCCACACTAATAATTGTGTTGTCAGTTTTGAAATGAATATTATTCTTTTTGTCTACATGCCTTTCTGTTCACGTTATCTACCAGTCTCATAGTTTGTGGTGAATACTACCTAGATAGTATTGTCACTGACAATAAGCCTTAAATCTAAGAAGCTAGTTTGCATACATTTTCCTTTGCTCATACTGAGAATATTTTCTTACACATTCCCACACGCACATATCTATCTATCTGTCTATCTATCTATCTATCTATCTATTCATATATAGACACACACACACATATATATATATATATGAATATATATAATATATATATATATATATATATATATATATGTGTGTGTGTGTGTATATGTAATAGCCACAATGCCCTCTTTCTCGTGGTCAGATCGGCAAGGTGACCTCATCGTGATCATGGTATCGTGGGTTCGTCTCCCGCTACCGGACATCATGATTTCTTTCATATTTCTTTGAAGTTGGATTTCGAGGCTTTGTAGTGACAAGCGATATCCCCCACCCCGCGCGCAAAAAAAAAAAAAGAGTAAAGAAATTCGAGAAGTTAAGAGGGCATTATGGCTATTACATATGCATATGTATCTGGTGAAAATGACCAGTAGATGCAGTTTTTCCATATAGAGGTAGTGTCGTTGGAAATGTCCTACACCTCAGAAAGTCTTCAGGATGGGGTTTGCGAGTCCTACTCTCATTCCTTGGTTGTTGCTCACGCCCTTACCCATTCACAGACGTGCCCATAGGAAGGCAAATAAGCTGAGGACATCGAACCATAGACTTTGGGAAATAAATTGAGTTGTCTACCACAGAGACAAAATCAGTTACACAAAATCGTGAATACACTTACAAATAAGTGTGCTTACATATAAATATATATGTATATATCTATGTACATATATTCTAAATATATATGTAAATGTATATGTATATGAATAAAAGGCCCATTAAAATACTCTGGTTTAAAGGGCCTTTCCTACTTGAGACGTATCCTGTTTTAACGGAAGAATTTATTTACACAGCCACACACACAAATACACACACACACACACACACACACACACATATATTAATATATATATATATATAATATATAGTATGTATAATATATATATCATATAATAATATAAAGTATTACAAAAGCCTAACCGGCAATTTAGCATGCGAGTAATTCAGGGTCCTCTCTAAATGAACTTTGTGAGAGGAGTTGGGGAATCAGTTCCCAGAGAGAGAGAGAGATGAGAGAGATGAGAGAGTAGAGAGAGAGAGAGAGAGAGAGAGAGAAAGTTTCGTACGAGTGTGCGTCCTTAATGAATAAAACTTTAGGTGATTTAGATTTTATCAGCAAAGCCGCTTGTAAACCAGATCAGCTGGCGCGGAGCCAGCTCAGCCTCTCAGCACTTGTAAAGAGCTTGATGAATTTTGAAAGGTTTTACAAATAGAAAATATATACGCTTATGTATATATATGTTATATATATATATATATATATATATATATATATATAGTATATATATATATTATATATATATATATATATATATATATATATAATAGATGGGCATGTCGCTTCTAGAAAGTCGGATCTTTAATAAAAAGAGTATGGCCAGCAGAAACTTCAGCATTTTTTTTTCGTTAAAACTTTATTTTCATCGAACGCCTACGTTTCGGGATACAAATCCCATCTTCAGGGCTAAAAACAAGGAAAAAATTAAAATTCTATACATTAAATCAGACTAAAATGGGGTACAGTAATAAATTATGCTATTTATAAATATATATAGATTAATTAACAATATATCAGTGAAATTCGAATTTTATATAAAAGTAAGACGGTAACTAATTGAATTAGAGATCGACAGTAAAAAGCAAAGCTACTAAGTACAATGACACTTCAAAATAAATAAACAAACAAAACACTTAAAAAACACAAACCACACGTGAACAACTAAGAAAAATTACGTATTACTAAAAAACAGGAGAAAAAAACATTGAATCGTAACAGGCAAAAATTTCTGTTTATGATTACAAAAGGAGAAAAATTAAAGAAAAAAATATATATATGTATAAAGGCGGACACAAAGCAAATAAATAGCGAAACGAGAAACTCACCGGTACAGAAGTATAGATAAGACTGAATTATTATTTATTTTTTTTGACTAAAGGGGAGAGACAATACAAAGGCGAGAAGGTAGAAAGGGCGAATGGTCATTTAAGTAATGTTCAGTTGTACAGCAGTTGAATGGTTGTTGAGGGTTGGTGACAATTGTTTAATGAAGAGGGACTCGAGAATGGGTAATGACCGGTTATCTATTGCTTGGGATAAGATTTTAAATCATTGTACTGAATGTTATGTTTACATTTTATTGCATGGTTGCGTATTGCAGAAAATTCTTTCTTAGATAAAGTTTATTCCTGTTCGGTGAACTGACACCCCGATGGCAGTCGATGCGAACCTTCAACAGCCGACTCGAATTACCGACATAGGTTCCCAAATTACATTTGGGACAAGTAAACAAATATACCGTTGAAGATCGCATCTACTGCGGTAGGGTGTCCTTGAACTTGAAAAGACTTCTGATTTTTAAGGGGTTCTTGAAGATAAAATTCAAATTTAAACATATGGGTACATATTGCTGAGTATACGACGGTGAGCTCACCGGGGTGTCAGTCACCGAACAGGAATAACTTTATCTAAGAAAGAATTTCTGACAATACGCAACCATGCAATAAAATGTAAACATAACATTCAGTACAATGATTTTAAAATCTTATCCCAAGCAATAGATAACCGGTCATTACCCATTCTCGAGTCCCTCTTCATTAAACAATTGTCACCAACCCTAAACAACCATTCAACTGCTGTACAACTGAACATTACTTAAATGACCATTCGCCCTTTCTACCTTCTCGCCTTTGTATTTGTCTCTCCCCTTTAGTCAAAAATAAATAATAATTCAGTCTTATCTATACTTCTGTACCGGTGAGTTTCTCGTTTCGACTATTTTTTTGCTTTGAGTCCGCCTTTATATAATATATATATATATATATATATATATATATATATATAATATATATATATATATATATATATATATATATATATATATTTTTCTTTAATTTTTCTCCTTTTGTAATCATAACAGAAATTTTTGCCTGTTACGATTCAATGTTTTTCTCCTGTTTTTAGTAATAACGTAATTTTCTTAGTTGTTCACGTGTGGTTTGTGTTTTTTAAGTGTTTTGTTTGTTTATTTATTTTGAAGTGTCATTGTACTTAGTAGCTTTGCTTTTTACTGTCGATCTCTAATTCAATTAGTTACCGTCTTACTTTTATATAAAATTCGAATTTCACTGATATATTGTTAATTAATTCTATATATATTTATTTTTAAATAGCATAATTTATTACTGTACCCATTTTAGTCTGATTTAATGTATAGAATTTTTAATTTTTTCCTTGCTTTTAGCTGAAGATGGGATTTGTATCCGAAACGTAGGCGTTCGATGAAAATAAAGTTTTAACGAAAAAATGCTGAAGTTTCTGCTGGCCATACTCTTTTTATTATATATATATATATATATATATATATATATATATATAAATATATAATAATATATATATATAATATATATTATATATATATATATATATATATATTATAAATATATATGTAACTATATGTATACGTATAAACATACGTACGTATATCCAAATATATTAGTACATATACATAATGTATTAAATATATATAGAGGTGCAAAGGAGTAAAAAAATAGTAAAAATAAAATAAACAAAGGAAAAGCAATAAAGGAGAAGAAAAAATACAAGGAAAAATACAAACGTAGAGCAATGGCAGACTGAGAAATCTTAAAGGAATTAAAATGAGAAGCATTCGCATCTTGAA
>NC_087211.1:70317084-70357084 GCF_015104395.2 Macrobrachium nipponense | reverse complement strand
TGTCCGAATCCTCCGAATCCGAGGCCGCCGTGGCCGAAGCCGCCGTGTCCGAAGCCGCCGTGCCCATACCCGCCGTGGCCGCCAAAGCCGAGGCCATGGCCGAACCCACCATGGCCAAATCCAAAGCCATGTCCATGGCCACCGAATCCGTGGCCAATCACTCCGTATCCCGGGTCAGCCGAACGCTTCTGCTCTGCAGCCGATGCAACGGCCACCAGCAGCACAACAATCTGGAAAATGCAATTGAAAATAAAAAGTAATAGCATAGACAAAAAAAAAAAAAAAAAAAAAAAAGACGAAAGAATAAGCACAAAAGAAAATAAAGTCATTGAATAAACACCAATAATATGACAGAATAAACATAAGAAAATAAGGTCATAGCAAAAAAAATATGATAGAATAAGCATGAAAAATAATTTGATAGAATAAACACAAAAATTAATATGATGGAATACACATAAATAAGCGAAAGAATAAGCACAAAAAGAAAATAAGGTAACTGAATAAGCACCAATAATATGACAGAATAAACATAAGAAAATAAGGTCATAGCAAAAAAATATGATAGAATAAGCATAAAAAAGTAATTTGACAGAATAAACACAAAAATCAATATGATGGAATACACATAAACAAGCGAAAGAATAAGCACAAAAAGAAAATAAGGTAACTGAATAAACACCAAAAATATGACAGAATAAACATAAGAAGAAAATAAGGTGATATAAAAAAAATATGATAGAATAAGCATAAAAAATAATTTGATAGAATAAACACAAAAATTAATATGATGGAATACACATAAACAAGCGAAAGAATAAATACACAAAGAAAATAAGGAGATTGAAAAACACCAAAAAACATGATAGAATAAACTTAAGAAGAAAACAAGGTGATAGAAAAAATATGACAGAATAAGCATGAAAAATAATTTGATATAATAAACACTAAAATTAATATGATTGAATACACATAAGCAAGCGAAAGAATAAGCATAAAAAGTAAATAAAGTAATTGAATAAACACCAGTAATATGATAGAATTAACATAAGAAGAAAATAAGGTAATAGAAAAAAATATGATAGAATAAGCATAAAAAATAGTTTGATAGAATAAACACAACAATTAATATGATGTAATACACAAAAAAGAAAACAAAATGATATAATAGCACGAAAAATACAGAATAAACACAAGAAAAAATTAAGCCGAAAGATGAACACAAAAAGAAAATAAGGCGACAGATTAAAAACAGAGAAGAAAATATAGTGACAGAATAAACACACACACGAAAGATAAGGTAATAGAATAAAAAAAAATTAGTGACAGAAAAAACACAAGAAGAAAGTAAGGTAACAGAATAACCACAAACGGAAAATTAAGGTATTTAATAAACACGAACAGAAAATAAGACTGTAAATATATTGATTATCTAATTGCATCGCAACAAACTAAAATCCGAAAAAAAATAATAATAAATAGATAAAATAGATAAAGAAAAGAAAAATGAAATCTGAAGTCCCTTTGAAAATCGAAGTAACATTTCCTTAACTTATCTTGACGTCCTTTGGAAAGTCTCGCTAAAAAACAAACTAACAAAAAGACGACTTGAAGTGACGGAAGAATTCTTTCATATTACTGCATAGAGAAGCTAAGGTCAAACAGTTGACATCAAAGCCAGAAAAAGGTCACATGACCTTCACGTAATGGCGTGAGTTCAACGTACTTTTAAATTCTTCACGGGACATTTCGTTCAAATTCATGCATGGTCATAAACACGTGCACTTGTGCGTATGTTTTTTAAGAGTTACAAGGATTAGGATGTCTCAAAGACTTATTAGTCCATCCGAGGAGACATCGTGTGCTCACTTATCACTAGGAGCAAGTTTTACTGTTCATTCACAATGCCCTAATGATTTTATCTAGCTTTCTTTTAAGCTCTTCCACACAGTTACTGTTTAGAGAGAGAGAGAGAGAGAGAGAGAGAGAGAGAGAGAGAGAGAGAGAGAGAGAGAGAGAGAGAGAGAGAGTGTTTTCAGTCAATAATATAATAAAAAAAATAGCAGCCTTTTCCCGAAATACAATTTAAAGTTTCATGGCTTCAAATTTGTAAAGATAGAAAATTATGATAAAATAATCATTATTTTTCATCAAAATTATTTTTTCTATTAGTGAACATGCACAAATAAACGCCATTTCCTAAAAAGAAAGGCTGTGGAAAGTAAAAAAAGTAACGAAAACAAAGGGAAATAAAACTTAGAAATGAATTTTTTAACGCAATATCTGATGAGGGTCTGTTAAACAGCTCGGAAATTGTTCTCTTATATCTTTTTATTATTAATCAACACTATTTTTCTATCAAGAGAGTGCTTAGCTCTCATTATCTGTCTAATAACCTTATATATTTTCAGAATGATAATGAGAGCTTGACTGGCTCTCGACAGCTCTCAGTATAGAGATTTTATTTTTCATATCATTCTTTACTGCCTATATATTATTTTTTACATTATTTATTCTTTTGTATATGAGAGAATTGCAATTCGAAAAAAATCTTGAAAACGTGAGATGATTTTTTTCCCACAAGGCACAATGTTTGTTATCGTTGAATTAGAATGCTTCTTAAATTAGAAAAGTTTCTTAAAAACATATCCTTAGGGAAGAAAATTGAGTAATCTAGGATAAAGGAACGAGCGTCTCGATTGTCTGTTATGAAAATGAGGAAATATTGTGCAATGTCTTCTGAGAAACTGGAAATATGTATCAATAATGCAAAAGACTGCATTGTTATTAGAGTTTACATATCAATGTGGATATATATATATATATATATATATATATATATATATATATATATGTATATGTATATGTATATAAACATATACATATACATATACATATACACACACACACACACTATATATATATATATATATATATATATATATATATATATATATATATCATATACTATATACATGTACACACGCACATATATATATATATATATGCATTAAGAAAACTCTGAAATAAGATACCCTAACTATGAAAATAACAAGTTACTTCAAACAAATACTGAAGTATTCCTTAAATGCCTAAACCCGATTTACAACCGAATACCAGATGTCTCAACGTAACCACCAACAACTGGAGCCTTGTTTGTCTACCGAAAACCTAAACAAAAAAAAACACCGAAGCGACCTGAGGTGAGCTCCAGAGTGATTCCGACCATCTTACCAAGACTCGCATGGCTTCAGGTGATCTTGTTCTCGCTGCGGGAGAGCCAAAGGTTATGACAGCCACAGGTGAGATTCCAGGTTATATACTGCACCCGATGCCGTTGCTGGCTGGCCTCCTGGTAACAGTTCTTCACACCCCACTTCACCATTTTTTTTCCCACACTCTCTCTCTCTCTCTTCACCTATCGCAAGCCATGATATGAAAGACAGGCTTCCAGGTCACTGGCTGCGAGACTGGTGACCCTGAGTCGCTACGTAAATACGGGACGAGAAATACTCAAAGCGTTAAATGCAATTCATCTTAAATAAATACGATTTTTTTTCTCTAAAACGTTCGGAAGGAAGGATATGCGAGATGGGTAAAGAGCGGGAAATTGAAAGCGAAAGTTCTAGGAAATTAGATAAGGCTTTGAGTGGTAATCGCTGTTGCTCGGCGTCTGGGAGAAGGGGTCGGCTCGATCTCTCTCTCTCTCTCTCTCTCTCTCATCTCTCTCTCTCTCTCTCTATATATATATATATATATATATATATATATATATATATATATATATATGTATAAATCCGCACATTACACACACACACACACACACATATATATATATATATATACATCAGTACTTCTAGCATAACTGTATATACATGTATACAAATAACGCATGCATACACAAACACACATATATATGTTTATGTATATACAATTCATATACCATATATATACATAATATATATATATACATATGTATATATATGGTTATACATGATATATATACACACACACACATATGTTTAATCTATATCAATTTAGAATCCACACAGTAAATATATATATCTATATATATATATATATATATATATATATCTATATAGTGAAATGCTAGAGAGAAGAGAGAGAGAGAGAGCAGAGAGAGAGAGAGAGAGAGAGAGAGAGAGTAATCTCCAATTTAAACCATTTGATTCAACTATTCATACAATCACCTGGTGAACTAGCGATTTACTACGCTTTACCTGACTGCTCAAAAAGTCACCTACCTGTGAACCCCTACCTATGTAAAAAAAAAAAAAAAAAAAAAAAAAAAACCTCCATGCTCCCCTAGATACCTATAACCATTTTTCGAGTTGCGTGATATTCAAATGCCGAGTTTCTAATGTGGCTGAAGGTCGCATTTTTTCCACGAGTGGAATGTGAGCATTACCCGCGTTTTTGTATGCTAACGACAGTCATCGTACATCAACTGTCCGCATTGTTTCACTGTGATTATCGTACCCCCACTTACTGGTTGTTTTCCGAGGGAATTGCTCCCAGGAATTCGCATCGTAAACAAACTTGCAGTTTTATTTTATTTATTTATTTATTTATTTTTTTTTGGTTTTCGCTGCATCATGAGGTCAGTTCTCCAATATGTTCTTGAGAGAATTTTTCTTTTGGCGAAGTCAATGTCATACATGTCGTCACATTCGATTGATTTTATCTCTTCGTTGATCTGTGTCAAGTTCCAGTTGTTACAGTTAATACATGATTTATATGCTATACGTAAATAGACGCATCCTATATTTAGATAGACATATTTATTCACATTATCACATACGTATATAAAATATATTAATGGATTAATGCTCACATGTAATAATTATACAAATTCTTGCATTCATCAATGGCTTGCATGCATAACCAACATGAATTTCACCCCATTAAACCATAAAAACAGACCTAAATTTCGATCATGATTTATCCCACGTTTCTTAGGGAAACAGAAATTTGACTAAATATCACGCGAGTTGGGACTAATAAAGACATTATTATTATTATTATTATTATTATTATTATTATTATTATTATTAGTAGTAGTAGTAGTAGTAGTAGTAGTAGTAGTAGTAGTAATAGTAGTAGTAGTAGTAATATTAAAAAGTTGGAAAAATTGCTGTAAAACCAACCTAAAAGACCACCGATGCTAACCTCCACAAGACGACATGTATCTCCAACTGTAAAGGGAAAAGTGCGCCCTCCCTCACCAACCGCCCTCAAAAACGCCGCATTGAAATCAACATAAAGATAAATGTACAACATATAAACACCGATAAAAAATTCAAGGGAAACAGAAGCAATGGCTTACAATGCTTGCCTTCTTCTGGTCAAGTAAAGATGGCACTCACCACTTTTGGCACCAGGAGTGCCATGAAGTATTACAATTCGTACACCTGCGCATAAAGAGATACATTAATCTCTCTTATCAAAAGAGCATTATAGCATCCCTTAAACTTACGAGTTGCAATTACGGTGCGGACAACCTCCAGAGATAGATGAACTATATATAGAACTTCGAAGAGTTATTATTAGGCCTGACTGAATCCAAGTGTGAGAGAAAGCTGTTGCCTATATAAAGTATTACACAGTGCAAACTGCGTGAATTTTTTTTTTTACTTTTTTTTTTTTGTAAGTATAACGAAAAACTATTCAGGCGATAAATTGAAGTTTGGTGGGCATAAATATAAAGGACCTCAGGTTTGTATAGTTAGGAAAAATAGAATTTATTTTAAAAAACTTTGTTGAAAATTAAGATATTTAAAAAAGTAGGTTAATATACAGTGTACAGACTATAAACTTTTAGGGAAGCTAATATTATTTAATACGAAAGAAGGATTAAGATATGACGTTTGTTGAGAATGTAATAGATGTCAGAGGAGTTGGAAGGAGATGAACATCGTTATTCTAGACAGGGAATAGCGCTTATGAATGAAGTATTCGTTATGAAAGATATTTTAGAAGTTAAAAAAAAAGAATGTTGCATACATAGACATAAAAAAGCAACGAGGCCTTAAAAAAGCTATAAAATCGATAGAGAAAACTGAGTGGGTGTTTAGGATGTCCTATGGTATACTAAGTAGATTACATTTTTACACCAGACGTACACCGTGTGTAAGGATATGTAAGGAAGGAGAGTGACTGGTTTGGAGTAAAAGCGACCCTGAGGCATAGCGTTTTGTCTCCATGACTATCTAATTACTTTATGGATGCGGTGTTCCTCGTTGGACGAGTGGTTAACGTTCTCGCCTATCGAATCGGTAGTCGCGGGTTCGATTCCCTGCTCTGCGACGTGGAATCAGAGGAATGTACTTCTAGTGATTAGAAATTAATTTCTCGATATAATGTGGCTCGGATCCCATAATAACCTGTAGGTCCCGTTGCTAGGTAACCAGTTGGTCCCTAGCCACGTAAAAATATCTAAAACTTCGGGCCAGCCCTAGGAGAGCTGTTAATCCGCTCAGTGGTCTGGTTAAACTAAGACATACTTAACTTTTATGGATAAGGTGATGTGAGAAATCATGGAAAGGACATAGGACTGGAATTACATAAAATGAATGATTTGCGATAACAGATAAACAGCTGAAACTAAAGAGAGAAGTTAAAAGAGTTTCCTAAAGGAGAAAATTTGTTATAAAAAAGCAGCCCTAATATTTAGGAAGCGAGAGATTATATGACAAATAAAGGAGGTTTTGTGGAGCATAGGGTGAGTCTTATGTTGAAGTGCGTGAACTGGATAAAGCCATGGAAGTTCTCTGCACAGGAGTTCATCCATGATTCAGCATTCCGGGTATGAATGTACTAGTGGAGTTTTGTTTTTGTTAGTCGGTATTGTTCGGAATAAGGTTTATGTGACATATAAATATGTGAGAAATATGTGCACACGCACGTATGTGTACGTATATATGAATATGTATATAAATGTATATGTATATATATTATATTATATTATATTATCATATTTTATATAATCTATCTATATGCATATATATATATATATATATATATATGATATATATGATATATATATTAAATATATATATATACTATATAGATATATATATATATAACATATATATATATATATATATATATATATATATATATATATATATATATATATATAGATATATATTACACGTGCACATATATACACACACGTATATATTCATGTATATATATAAAATACATATAGAAAAAGAGAGAGAGAGAGAGAGAGAGAGAGAGAGGAGATAGCAGCATATTTCACAGCAAACAAATTGGGCAATAAAGTTTCCAATAATAACAGCAAGTGTCGTTAATTGCCTACGTCCAGGAAGATAATTGTTAAAAGGTTATGGGTCACCGAGCATATACTAGAAGTAATCTCAGGGGAATCTCATGCCGTAAAAAATTGTTTATTTGTAAACTGATGATTAGTTACGCCGTTAAGCGGCTTCGAATAGTTTCTGGTCTTTGACCATCCTCTCTCTCTCTCTCTCTCTCTCTCTCTCTCTCCTCTCTCTCTGTATTATATATATATATATATATGTATATATATATATATATATATATATATATATATATATATATATATATATATATATATATATATATATATCCATATATACATAGCTGGGATAATTCTTCGATAATCTGCAGGATCAAAAATCACCGAAAAAGGAACCTGTTGGAGACCATCTTTATCGAAGGCACGTCAACAACGAATTTAAATCTCCACCACGATTATACCTAGATCTTCCTTCCTTATCTCTTTTGCTTAAAGAACATGCCGACCAGATTAAAAAAATTGTAACCCCGACCCCTCATTCTGTTTTTGTTTATATAAAGGCCTGTCAACTTCTTTTATATTCACTATGAACTTGAAAATGTAGAATACACTAGGAAAGTACTTGCTCCCATTCCCTGCTTCACTTTTCTTTCTACCATGGATTTAAGGATATATATATATATATATATATATATATATATATATATACTATATATATATATATATATATATATATAAAGATATATGTCACGAAGGAAAAATAAACGAAGGAGGATCTGCGAGACCTTTCGACGTTAAACGTCCTTTACTGAGCAGTAAAGGACGTTTAACGTCGAAAGGTCTCGCAGATCCTTCTTCGTTTATTTTTCCTTCGTGGCATATATCTTTATTTATGGATTTATCAGGTTCCTAACTTTCGTGATTCAGTTACACACACACACACACACATCCGACACACACACCACACATACACACACACACATATATAATATAGTATATATATATATAATATATATATATTATATATATATATATATATATAATATATAGCGCTTGATACCTACTGACCTTCAGTCTATCATTTTCCTGTGGTATCCGCTTATATAATGAAGTCAACGTGCAACTATTATGATTTTTTAAGCTAAAAGCACACTGTAAATTTGTATTTAAATAAATGAAATAACAGTTAAAAACTGACTGTTAACTTACTGAAGCATTATGAAATTTAACCGGGTTACTCTTGTCCATTCATACGTTCTATTTCTACACTCCCCATTGAATCGATTCCGTGGCAACGGGTTCTAGTCGACTCAAAGCACATAGTCTCTTAGCCTCATTCAACGGTGGAGATGGAATATTATTCACTGGTTTAGCCACGGTTCATGATCACTTATATACATTGATTATTTCAAGATGTCATCCTGAAAATAAAAGTGATAATGCAAAAGGTACGTGATCATCAGGAGAGACCATATTACTCATTTTCTGGATAATATGAGTATTAAATCTTTAAAAGAAGTTGGAAATATTAAAGGGAAATATTCAGTATAAAAATATACCCGACACGACAGTTATTTTAGGTGTACGTATATATAGTATATAGTACATATAAACACCCACGCACACACACACATACATTTATATATATATTATATAATATATATATATATATATATATATATATATATATATATATATATATATAACACACGTGTATGTATATTATATATATATATATAGTCCTCATATATATTATCTATATATACGTATATAATATATATATATATATATATATATATATATATATATATATATATTAAGTATATATATAATATATATACAATTTAAATAGACAAAAAATTCAAATTAAAAACCAAAATGTCCAACAGTGGCAAAACCCAACAGATAGTTCGAAGATGAAATCCTATATAGCAATAAAAATAATTGAAAAGAAACCCACAGTCAAATACCTTCCCATTTTCCATGCGAATCTCCCCTTTTCTCGCAAGCTTTCGTAAATGCATAAACGAAAGGATAAAAAGGCAAGAAAGGAAACTATAGAAGAAAAGAAAAGTCAAGATAAAAGGCTAGGAAAGGGGTAAAAATTGTAAGAACGGATGAGAGCTCGGCAATGTATCTCACGAAAGTGACAAGTTATACGTCAAAGCTGTCAATAGGGTCTTTATAGATGGCGGTGCGTACACACCTAGAAGCCAAAACAGAGCTGGTTCCATTCTTCTTCTTCTCCTTTGTTTTTCTTTTCTTTCTTCCTCTTACTCTTGCTCGTCTTGTTCTGCTTCTTCTTTTTATTTCATCATCATCTCTTCTTCTTCTTCTTCTTCTTCTTTCATCTTCGTCTTCGTCTTCTTTTTATTTCATCATCATCCTCTTCTTCTTTCTTCTTCCTCATCTTTTTCTCCTCCTTCTTCCTCGTTTTTCTTTTCCTTCTTCCTCTTGTTCTTGTTCGTCTTTGTTTATCTTTTTATGTCATCTTCTTCTTCTTCTTCTTCTTCTTCTTTTCTTCTTTTCCTTCGTTTTTCTTTTCCTTCTTCCTCTTGATCTTGTTCGTCTTGTTCTACTTTTTATTTCATCCTCTTCTTCTTCTTCTTCTCTTCTTCTTCTTCGTTTCCTTCTTCCTCTTGTTCTTGTTCGTCTTGTTCTTCTTTTCATTCCATCTTCTTCTTTTTCGATTTCTTTTCCTTCTACCTCTTGTTCTTGTTCGTCTTGTTCTTTTTTTTTTATTTCATCTTTTTCTTCTTCTTCTTCGTTTTTCTTTTCCTTCTTCCTCTTGTTCTTGTTCGTCTTGTTCTTCTTTTTATTTCACTTCCTTCTTCTATTCCAATCTATGAAGACGCTTTAGGGGCTAAGAAAGGGAAGATTGCAGCAACTTGACAGATGGATGGGTTTCGCTTTCTTAGCTGGGTTGCAGATTGGTACTTTGCAGGTTTTTCAAAAATACTTTGTGCCCTTATTGATCAATGCAGAAAATGACGTACCTAGCAGCTAGTCAGCTTTTGTGGGTCGCAGGAAGGTTGGATCAAGGGAGGAGGCTTGCAGCCTCATTCTTAAAAAGACTTGCTGAGAACTGGGTGGGTTAATAACCACTAGAGCCATATACATGACAATATATATATATATACGTATATATATATATATATAGTATATATCTATATATCTATCTATATCTATTATAGTATATTATAATTATATAATATATACTATATATATATATATATATATATATTGGAATTGTTAAGTGGAATTGCATAAGCGCCAAAATAAGCTGGTTATAACAATCCCAACTAACAAATAGCTAAGTATTCTATGCCCTAGTAGTATATAATATATATATATATATACCTATATATATAATATATATATATATTATATTATATATACACACACATATGAAAATATATATTAATCCGAGGTAAAGCGCATTGGATATTAAAGGACATTTGTAACTAGATGTATGTATATATATATATATATATATATATATATATATATATATATATATATATATATATATATATATAATATCTGTGTATGTGTGCGTGCTGATACACACATGATGATGCACTTATACACGAAGCTTGGACTAGACTAAAGGATGACATTGTGGATTTGAACGCGCAATACCTTCTCACGGTGCGTGAGTCTGATTTTCTCTCAGAAAGAGAAATAACTCTTGTTAATCGAACAGTTAGTTACTCTCCTTGTGTAAGGTCAGGACTGGATGTTGGCTGTAACTCCTCTGAAAATAGCCTCAATTAAAGTAAGATCTCGTTTTCCAAGGATGTTCTCTCCTAAATCAAATAATGCTATAGTAGATTCACATCAACCGTACATTTGATGTCTAGGCCAGTCCCTTACGACGCTCCTGATTGGCTGTTGATAAGTCAATCTCAGGGCTGGAAACTCTCAGTTTCTCTGGAGAGTTCACATAGGAAGGATGTATGTTCCACCTCTCCTCAGGGTTACTTTTGAAAGATGTATCTCTAAAGAGAGGTGGAACATATATCCTGCCTCTGTAAACTCTCGAGAGAGACTGAGAGTTTCCAGCTTATCAACAGCCAATCAGGAGCGGTTGATGTGAATCTAACATAGGTTTTAGGTGGAATATATTATTGTTAGCATGATTATTTATGATAATTGCAATTTCATTATGATTTATATTAGCAGCAGTAATATTAGTAGTCGTAACAATAATAGCATCGCTGAGAAATTCACAATCTCTTGCAAAACAATCGCTGTAATAAGAATCCACAATTTATACATTAAACTATATTGGCATTTTAACGTTAACACTGATGAGGAACAATGTTCAGGTATGCGAAAGACTTTGCGTGTATATTTTACATAGTAATATAGTCTACTAAACTATATAATTGTGGATTTTAACTTCACAATAATAGTATTAGTATTAATTCGTTGCTAGGCAGCATTAGACCAGGATAATATCATCTGTGCCTCACCCAACTCCCCAGATAACACGTACCTACCCTTCCTCTTTACTGAATAAGTAATTCCTGGCCAATTTCTCGTTTCCAGGGGTTATAAAGGACCAAGTTGCATTTGATTGATCCAGGAGTTACATGAGACCGCTGAAGAGGTATGAAACTCTTTAGCGAGAATACTGTTCCTTTATCTTATTTTATATTTTTCACGCACTGTTATTTGAGGACTATCGCATAAATTGCAAGTGGCTTGATCAGCGGCGTTTTTATTCCGTAGATTTAAGTGATACGTGATGCAAGCGATGATACAGCCCTAAGGAAGAGAAGCTGGTAGTTTCTTTTCATTTTTACTTAGTAACAACGGCAGATATATAATAGATAGGTGCTATAGCTAGCGATATACATTTCACATTAGTACCACGATGATGAAACCGGCGAATTATCTGAAGAAGGGAGTGAGAGTAGCACATAGACAGAAGGTGGAGAAATGGAGCAATATTGATGAACGAAAGCGATGGAAGATGACGGGAAAGTTTGAAAAGATGAGAAGGTTCGGTTACTGTTGCAGGAGGGAGAGTTTATTGCAATAGGCGCAAATGAAGGAGTGGAAGCAATACGGAATAGTGAAATGAAGCGATGGCGAGAGAGATATGGAAACTGAAAGGGCAGTAGCAAAGAGCGAGGGGGAATAATTCACAGAAATGCAACAGGAATAATAGCAGTCAGGGAGGGAAGGAGAGAAAACGGGAGAAACGATGAAATTTGTAAGAGAATATAATATTTCAGTAAAATAAGTTTTTCATAAGAACAAATGCAGAAAGAGAAACGTTTTTGTTATAAAGAGAAAGATGCTGTGTAAGGAAAATAAAATGTTAATATCAATGGAATAGAAAAGGTTATTTATGGCAAAAGATGTGCAGAAATGAATTGTACGAATTGTGGAAGTAAATTCAAACGTGAAAACGCGACTGTTGACGAAGCAAGGAAGGTAGTATAAAACTGACACCTGAACAGTTGTTGGTGGGATAATTTCAGTTTCGTAATAGTGTTCTTGAGTAGGTAATAAAGACGTAATTTAAGTATGTCCCTACGAGTGTACATTTCAAAACGTATGAATAAAAGTGAAAAGTGACAACTTGATGCGCACAAGGAAGTATGACTTAGAGCAAGGGATTTCAACCTTCTCCTCCCCACGTACCCTTTCGGGTAATTGTAATGTCTGTAATGTACTCCTTTAACTTTGTATAACTTGGAAAACAAAAACAACTCAGAAAAACTGTACAGAGGGGAAGTAATTACAAACTATCCTGACATAACTAATAATGTTGTAAAAAATAGATAATTTTTGTATAATTATTTACCTCTGGGTTCATTGAAGTAACTTTTCAGTGTTATGGTACTAAGCTGCAAAAACAAAATACATTACTATTGCATCAGCTGCAAATGTAGTTAATGAAATGGCTGAAACCATTTTCATTAAGTATCCTAGTTGGCCGAGGAGCAGTTTTTGCTAAAGCTCATTTGAAGGTCGGCATCTGACATTCATTCGAGTGCCATGGGAGCGCTTAACCCCCTGATAGACCCTTGGCGTACCCCCTGGTGTACACGTACCCCAGGTTGAAAAACCTCTGACTCAGAGTAACATAAAACAGCTCACTTTAACTTAAGAAGGTGTAAAGTTTTTGACAAAGGAATCAAGACAGACAACAGAAGTTTGGATAAAGGAAAACTTCATGCCATAGACAAAGAACAAATTGTTTGTTATGAAACAGTTTCATGGGAAGTTTGAGAGTTAAGGAAAACTAAGGAAGTTTATGAGACTACCTAGAACAATGGTTCTTAACCTGGGGGGCGTCAGCCCTAGGGAAAAATGAAAAATAAATTCTCTAATTATATTCGTTATTCTCTTATCAAGAGCAAGGAACTAATATTCAGAAGTTTAAGAAAAATGCAAAAGTATCGCCTGATAACGTTACTTTCCAAGAGTCTACTACTCTAGTTAGGCTCGTTGGCCTTACCATGTTTTATAATTATTGACCTCCCTTCCTATCCCTCGAAACAACTTCTCTTTCTCATTTTTTAAAATTTTCCTTTGAATCGGGGGGGGGGGGGGGGGGGGGGGGGGGGGGGGGAATTTATTTTACTCATAGATGCAAAGGGGGCGTGAAAGAAAGGACCGACTCATAGAGGGGGCGTGGTAATACAAAGGTTAAAAACCACTGTCTTAGAACGTCGAGAGTATGGTTTGAACAAAGGCAGTTTTATTTCGCATAAAAACTTGCGTGTAAAAGTACCACATGAAAGAATGTGCAATACTTCTGTGGCTTTAGTGTTCATATTAGTGAAGTAAGAGAAAAATATGAGAAGCAGTTTATAAAGCTGTAAGCTCGTGGGATACGGGAATGGTACTACGCGAATAAAAGCTTCATGGATGGTTGAGAGAGTTTGAAAGGGATTGCAAAGTGAAGTTAAGGTTAAATGTTAGCACGAATAAAGCTGTGTGGATTCGCTGAAGATGGAAATACTGAATAATGACTCCCGGTAAGGAATGTGGAGGTATGGTGGCTGTGAATTCCTTCAGGAACTTAGAAGTCAATGATATACATGTTGGCAGAATAAAGGAAGGAAATCAGCGTAGGTAAGGCAATGTAGTCTCTAGTTATGGCAAGGATATGTGTACAGGGAGTGACATTGGCATGCAAAAAACTATTCCGTTAACACTTCTTCAGGAAAGTATATTTGATGAATTTGAATGAAGGGAAAACGGTTGATTGAGATGAATTATCTGTGCAGTAGGTGAGAGTAAAGTGGAGTCCACACTACGGTGAAATGTTGCAAAAACACTTCTGCAACTTATCACACTCATCGCAGACAGGTAGGATACACGCATGCATGCGCTGAGCCACTGAGGTGTGTTTTACCGTAGTGTACTGTAGACCCACCCCTAGGAAGGCAAAAAAAAAGGGGGGGTGGGGGGTTGGGGGTGGTTGGGGGTGCCGGTTTGTGTTGATGGTGGTGGGAGGGAGAAAGGACGATGCAATTTGAGATTGAGGCAAAAAAAAAAAAAAAAAAAAAAAAAAATTGAATTCTGTTCTAATGGTTCGCTCATGTTGAGAGAATGGGGGATAACAAGATAGTGAATAACCGCATAATTTAGAACTTTTAGATGGAGGAAGGAGCGGAATCTTTGAGAAAATGCTGGAGTACTTGGATTCAGCCACTCTATTAAAGAAAACGGTTTCTAGGAGGAAATAAAACTTCGCTAATGCTATCATTTTTCAGTATATATACAGGAACTTCAAATGAAATCTCTCACAACATATGGAATATATTTCATCGATAAATAAAGCATCGTCGCCCAGTCATAAGTTATAAGCGTAGTGAATACGTTCGTTCCATCGATAAATAAATAATAACATAACTGAAATTTGCACCTGAGGAGGAATCCTGCCTTCCGTGCCTACCAAGCCTGTCCGTAACCAGTACCAATAGAGCCAATACCTAGATTGTTTATACCGAGATTATTAATACCCAGATTGTTTATACCAAGATTATTAATACCAAGGTTGTTCAAGCCGATGCCATTGTATATGCCGTAGCCTAAGCCATATCCTAAGCCACCGCCAAGTCCCAAGGCAAGACCATATCCGGGGACAACCCCTTGACCGAGGCCTCCGGGCGAGTACGCGGGAATGACCGTAACAACGCCGAGTCCGTTCCCGACGCCTAGACCTAGACCTCCGTTGGCGACGCCTAGACCGAGACCTGGGTTGGCGACGCCTAGGCCGACTCCTCCGTATCCTACCCCTGCGTTCGCCGGGACGTATCCTACTCCTGCGTTCGCCGGGACGTATCCTACTCCTGCGTTCGCCGGGACTACACCAATTCCTCCTACAGTAGCAGTTGGGGTGCTCACCGCAGTCACACCTCCTGCTTCGGGTCGTGCAGCCGCGGAAGCTACCAGGAGGAGGACGACCTGAAAGAAGAAGAGGAAGAAGAAACGATCAGGAGAAAGATGGAGCCCGGGCAGTTCAATGTTCGGTTGACTGTGTTCCTACTAATACCTGGACGTCGGCATATTGGGAAGATATTCCAGGTGGGAATTACTCATAAAAGAGGTGATACTATAAGGTAACGGTGCATTTTTTGCCTAATGCCTCCAAAAAATAAATAACTAAATAAGATCAATAAATAAAATATAAAGATCAAATAATAAGAAAGAATAATTTTTTTTTGAAAAGAGAAAGAAAAAAAGAAGAAATTATTTTTCTGTAAGAGGTATCAGGTTTTTTAATTTTACAGTAAGTCTTCTCTTTCCTTGTATTTCGGAATAGCAAAGAGGTAAAATAAAAGATTTAATCTAACTCAAAAAGAAGCTTAGTTTACAACAGAAAAAAGTACCAATAATAATAATAATAATAATAATAATAATAATAATAATAATAATAAGGAATGCTAACAGCAGCACAGGATCAGACCCTAAGAACCAGATATGTTCAAAGAACATTAGATGGAAATAACATCTCACCAGCGTGCAGGAAATGCAATATGAAAAACGAGACCATAAACCACATAACAAGCGAAATTCCAGCAAAAAAAGAGGCACGATTCAGTAGCAAAAGCCCTCCACTGGAGCCTGTGCAAGAAACACTAGCTACCTTTCTGTAATAAGTGGTACGAGCACCAACCTGAGGCAAAGATCCTCTGGGACTATGGTATCAGAACAGATAGGGTGATACGTGCAAATAGACGAGACGTGACGTTGATTGACAAAGTCGAGAAGAGAGTGCGACCTATTGATGTCGTAATGCCATGTAACACCAGAGTAGATGGGAAAGGAAGAGAAAAAATTGATAAGTATCAAGTCCCGCAAATAGAAATTAGAAGGATATGGGATATGCCAGTGGAAACTGTAACCATACTCATAGGAACACTATGCACGATCCCAAGATCCCTGAAAAGGATTCTGGGAAAACTAGATGCCGAAGTAGCTCCAGGACTCATGCTGAAGAGCGTGCTACTAGAAACAACACACAGTGAGAAAAGTGATGGACTTTAAGGAGGCTATAACATAGGAAAAAAAAAAAAAAAATCGCCTCTCGGTCTTTTTTCATTCTTTATTATGAGGTCAAGTCCTACATTCTAGTCCCATGAACCACAGAGGAAAAATATACTTGATTTAATTAGATTTTTATTTAGCTGGGATTTCTCGAATAAGATTTTCCTCTACCCATCTTCCGCGAAGCAAATAAGAATATAGTTTTTTTTTTAAGTACATTTATTAGATATGGAACAAGTTAAACCCTATATATTTCCCTTAGGAATATGGGACATGTTACATATGTCTTGCACCAACTGAGAAAGAAATTATATAAGAGACAAGACAGAAAAAGACTTTATGTGGTTGTAATAACTCTTTTAATCTCCAAGAGAGAGAGAGAGAGAGAGAGAGAGAGAGAGAGAGAGAGAGAGAGAGAGAGAGAGAGAGAGAGAGAGTCTCTATCCTAATTATTATTATTATCAAATTTTTCGATTTTTATTTGATCCTTTGAAGAAAGGTTACGTATTCTGTAACACAATCGTCATCGACAAATGATGCTGAGGTTGGTAAAAGGATTTTACTAAACGTATTTTCTTTGACTTCAATTAAAGTACAAAATCATCGCCATCGGTCTGAGCGACTCCAAATAATTACCATTTTACTTTATAATTCGTAAAAAAAAAAAAACATTCCCATTCATTCTGGTAATACATAGGATTTGCTGCTCAAAATCAAACTGCATTGCTTTGTTACTTTCTAGAATTTATTTCCCAAAATCGACGAAGCGATCTATCACCTCACTGATGGTGTAGTTATAATACTAATTATTATTATTCCAGGTAAGCAAGGCTATAATGATTATTATTATTATTGCTGTACTGGGTAAGTCAATGACCATGCAATAACAGCAAATAAAATTAAGCAAAGTATTGCAATATGGATATTTTTACATAATTCACTGCCTAATTGAAGAGAAAATACCTACGAATATTTCGTTTCATTCTTACCAAGAGTTTCATGATCTCAGGTGATATTTTTGCTCTGTGATGAAGAAGCTTTAGCTGGCTTGGCTGCTGGACGAGTAGTGACAGAATCCTCAGATTACCAGAGGTAATATATAGCGGCCTGACGACCTCTGCGCATCTCCTTGCGCTACTCCTCCATCCCTGGCAGTCCTTGACCAATTGTAGGCCCGGACGAGGCTGACGACCTATTACGTGACCCTGAGTCACGTGACCGGATTCGCAGAAATAGGTGTGAATTGCCTGTCACCACGGATGAAGAGCCGAAGAGCATACGGTAATGGCAGGTATCAGACACGAAGGTAGGTGAATGAGTCGTCTTGTTACACGTGGTAATCGTTGTGACACAGACACACCACACACACACACACAGAAAGAGAGAGAGAAGGGGGCGGGGGCTGGGAGAGATATTAGTCAAGATATCATCAATCTTTGGCCTCTCCAAGTGAATTTCTGACGATAAGTCCTGGTTCTTAGCGCCACTTGGGGGAGCTTCACATAATACTTTCTTTTATAACCTTCAGATTCTAATCTCATTCCTTTTTGCCCCTGTCTGCTATCGCTGATATGGCTCTAATCACCTTTTTCATTTCTTTAAAAACTGCTGTCGTCAAATTTTTAAAATAAATTCCCGGGATTCCACAAAAGCTTTTCTTCTTTTATTTCAGTAACTTTCCTTATAGCTGTGGTTCACATTAATGCTGCCAGTTCATTGAAGGTCTGAAAGTTTTAATACAACTAAAACCTCGCTTGTTTTTTGACGTTTCTACCAATATTTCCTTCACATAGATTATGGCGATACGGTAAAACGAACACTAAATTCAATTTTTCAATTTACTATTCTATAATAATTCCCAAAGTGAGTCTGGAAAGACAAGTGTTTACGAGTGTGAATTTTAGGTCATTAAGGGTCCCTGTGAACATTTGGCGTGGTACATCCACGAAGAGATTACAATGCCATCTCAACCCTCTGAGAGACACCGCATTCAACACGGCTGTTGCTAAAATTAAAAGTGCGATTGTTTTTTATTAGTTTCATTTTTGGGTAGAAACCCATCATGATATATTTCTTGATTGTGAACCTCACGAACCAGGAAACTGAAAATGATGGGTTTGTACAGTAAACACACTTTTGCTTACAGCTCATTTCACGTTATGTGAGTGGCATGGCGGTGACTATGTTCCCTTGAGGATTTTAGTATTAATAGGCATATATGAAACTCTGAAACTGCGTGCTTCTTAAAAATTGACACAGAAAGCTTAGAATCGAATGCCATCCAGAAAACGCCACCCAAAGACGATCTTCATGACTGATACCAGTACGATTTCGTGATCAATATCATGATTTGGATACACTAGGAGAGTTCTCTTTATTGCAAAATCAACCTGTAGAGCAAAGGCTTCAAAATAATGTATTTAGGAGGCATTTGATCATTCTCTCAACCTAACGATGAAAAGTTAAAAAAGCACTGATTCATTGCTCAAGATATGTACCAAATAGTGGACATTTAGCCGTAAGGTACGACAGCATTGCTTGTTGTCACGCTAGTCTACGGAAACTGATCAGTCATAACGGAATAGCAATTGATACGTGGCATCACTACAAGAAATCTGAAGGAAAAAGCATAGATAAGACTAAAGATACAAGGAATTGATATAGGAAAAAACCAAGAAAATACAAATATCTCTTACATACCACGCAATAAAATCATAATGAAATGACTTGACGAACAGGAACCAATTCAACGTATTTTAAAGGAAAAAACATAGACTAAAGATAAAAAGAATGAATATGGAAAAAAAGCAAGACAATACTCATATCTCTTACATACCACGCAATAAAATCATAATGAAATGACTTGACGAACAGGAACCAATCCCAACGTATTTTAGTTTTTTTTTCCTTTTCGTCAAATGACGTCGTTCAGATGATTAGGACCTGTTCAGCTACCAGACCTTTCAGAGTTGAGAATTGTAATCGCGGGTGATAAAACGGCACCGTCGACTCCGTACGCAGTCACGGAATGCATATTAGATGCATGAGATCGCCATTAGCCGAATGTGTCTGTTTCGCTCAGCTGATATTATGCTTGCTCCGACCTTCAGCTGGAACGTATTCGTAGCTTTTGTCTTCATTGGGAATGAAAGTGTACATACACACACACACACACTCGCAGACACACGTGTGCTCAAAATTTATATATGTATAATGTATATGGGTATATATAAACAAATATATATATATATGTGTGTATATAATATTCATATTCAGATACACCTACATATATTTATATGTATATGTTGTAGGAAGCCCACTACAATCTGGAAAAAAATACAGTGTTTATAACTTTGCTATATATATTGGCCATATATACATACATACATAGATATATATAGAATATATATAAGAGGATAATATATATATTATGACATATATATATATATATATATATTAATAAATATATGGCACATAAATCTACATATATATATATATATATATATATATATATATATATATATATATATATATATATATATATATATATATATATATATATATATATATATATATATATATATATATATATATATATATATATATATATATATATATCGCTCAAGGCGAGTGATGAATACTTACAGCAAACACCGGATTAAGGTAAAATAAAACAAAATCCTCCTCAAACGCTGTCCATTGCTTATAGCAAACTCATAGTCGGAGCAAAGAGGCAGAAAAAAAGTTGATAAAAATGCAAAGCAACACTCATGGACGAAATTGCTTTCATTTGTAACTAATCGGAATAAGGAAATCTCCTCTTCTTCCAGAATTCGGAATTCCAGAAGGCATCGCGCAACCGCATTACAGTCGTCTTGGAGTTGCCAAAAAACATGAAAACAAGTCCAAAGTGCGCCGAAGTTTCTTTGGCGCAATTGAGTTTTCTGTACAGCGTAATAAAGCCGTATGAAACTCAGCCACGACCGGCTGGGGAGCGTTCAGTTGCTCTCCAGATGCGATTAAGTGAAGGTCCCCCTGCGACGCCTCCGGACTCGGTGGTGCCAGACGCACGATCATGAGTAACTTTAACCTTAAGTAAAATAAAAACCACAGAGGCTAGAGGGATGTAATTTGATATGGCTGGTGATTATAGGATGGATGATCAGCGTACAAATTTGCAACCCTTTAGCCACAGTAGTTTTTAAGAGGGCGGACGGAAAAAGCACGGACGAAAATGTGCGGACGGACAGTCTAAGCATTCTCAATAGTTTTCCTTTACAGAAAGCAAAAAACAGACTTCATTCAGAAAATTTGGTTTGTAATATATAGACATACGTCATAGCATGCTGACGTCAGCGCGCGCGCGCACACGCGTCTGCGTGTTAGCACGTACGCTCTTTGATTCTAAATCAGATATGCCTGATAAAGGTAAAAGCCTTTTGATTACGGAGCCGTCAAACTCAGACGGATAATTATATTAATTCGCAGTCATTCGCTTGGGAAATTAGCCGCTTCTCATCAGTCCGGGGATGATTAGAATCCACCGAAATTATGGAAATTTAGACGCGGCAGCTCTCCTGCCAATGACGGGAAACCGAAGCCAAAATACACACCCACACACAGACACACACACACATATACGTATGTATATATGTATGAACTCAACGTAAAGTTCCGTTTGTTTAAGTTTTCTCCTTCTTCTATCCTGTTATTTGAAGGATTTTTTTTTAAACTTTAATAATAATGAGTGAGCATCTGGCCGTTCTTGTCCTGTTTATATTTTTTAAATTGTATCTGAATATTTTACTTCATTTTACCATTATCATAAACAAAGTTACAAAAGCTACATGTTGAAGTTTTTTTTTATTCCTTTTTGATTCGTTTTTTTTATTCAATCTTTTTGTAGTTGATTGAAATTTTATTACTTATATAATAAAAATGTATGTATTAGCTTATTATTTATCTCTCTCTCTCTCTCTCTCTCTCCTCTCTCTCTCTCTCTTAAGTAATTTGTTTTCCCCCTTTATTGCTAAGAATGAATTTTCATTACATATATAATGAAAATGTATGTATTAGCTTATTATTCTCTTCTCTCTCTCTCTCTCTCTCTCTCTCTCTCTCTCTCTCTCTCTCTCAAGTAATTTGCCCTTTTTATTGCTAAGTGAATTTTCATTACTTATATGAAAATATGTTGCTTAGTTTATTATCCTCCCTCCCACACCCCTACTCTCTCTCGCTCTCTCTCTCTCATCTCTCTCCCTCCCTCTCTCTCTCTCGTAGTAGCCATCTTGCTTGGTGAGACGTTCCTGCGCGAAGTCAGATTAATCAACAGATATCACAAGTTTAACATACGTCTAGAATTTGGGAAATATCTAGAAGTGTTCGTGAACTATCGGTGATAAGATTAGTGTGAAAATAGTAGGATAAAGCGTCTTCTAAGTTAGTTTATCAAGTGAAATACTGTAAATCAGAACAAGATGGCAGTAAGTTCCAATTGCGGGAAAAAAATGGCGAGATTTAGCTTGCTTGGCAAATTCGCAATACGATGAGGTAGCAGGAAGGGAACTGGCATTTCTCATCTATGAGAGCAGCAACAGTCCTAACCAAAAAGATACAAAAAAGCATTCATAGATATATTAGAAGGATATAATCCTTCAAACTGGAACAAATCAACTGAAAACATCTTGAAAATAATTGAAGAAGTTCCAAATAAAATCCAAGTGGTCAAGAGACTATAAAGAAAATATACATAAACCAACATATTCCGACAAAGAAAATGAATAAGGTGAACCTTGTGATATCCGAATTGATGCATTAGGAAAAAGAATGCCAAAAGCATGTAAACTGTTGTAAGGGGGTGGTATAGCATAGTTAATCCACAAAACCTAATCAGAAAATGTGTTGCATGCAACATTCCGACCCATCCACAGTGTGCTGAGGTAATGCAAGATAGAGAAAAGACACAAGAATTTTTGCTCAACATGTCTACCATGGATAGACAATGTTATTAAATCAAGATTGAATGTACAAATAGTTGAGGATGAAGAAGAAGAAGAGAGGGAAAGGAAGAAGAAGAAGAAGAAGAGGAAAACGGAAGAGAAGTAAACAAAACTGAAATGACAGAAAAAGATAAGGAAAACAAAGAACAAGATAAAAGTATGGATGCAGAGATACTCATGATACTACATATGAGGCTATAAAGCAGCATACCTACGAAGAAATAAATTACGATATGACAACACAAAAGAAAATCCCGAAGAGGCTCTACCCAGATCTACACAATGACGGGAAAGAGGAAAAAAATATACAAGAAAGACAAAGTTTGCAACCTTTTGAAAAGAGGGAATTGCAGATTTGGAGAAAAATGTTACTACAAACCATCCTAAGGTATGTCACAACTATGAAAATATATGGTAAATGTGCATACCTAGATGGCTATGAGGATGATTGCAGAGATCTGCATCCAAAAATATGCAAAAACCTAAAAGAAGGAAAAGGATGTAAGTTCGCACAAAAAATGTAAATATATGCACCCTGTAGCCATGAAACATAATCAAATAAATAACCAATCAAGTAATAAAATCCAAAATAAGAAAGAAACAAATAAAGAGAGGAATGAAGAATATCAGGTAAAAGAAAAAAGCAAGCCATCAACGAGATATGCAGAGATGTCAGCAAAAAATTTCAAAGCATCAGCTCCAAGATTCTACTCAAGAGATAATAACTGTTTTTATTATGCAAGAGGATATTGCAGATATGGAGAAAATTGCAGATTCAGACACAAAATGAATAATTATGATGAAGGAAGAACAAAATATTATGGAAAAGTTGGATTTTTTTAATGTCAGAATTTCTGGAAATGAAAAAAAGAACAACATACCAGAACAGAGGAAAGAGACATGGGAAAATCCTTATTATTACTATATTAAATGAAGGAGAAAACACGCAGACCATCATAGTGATGAATGCGCAGGGTTTAGTTACGAGAACTCAAAAAGAAAAATAGAGTACTTAGAAGAACTAACCCAAATTGAAAAGAAAATAGATATAATGAATATAGTGAAAACCTGGTATTCCCAAGAGACTGGGAATGATGATCAACAAATAAAAGGGTTCCAAACTTATAGATCAGATAGAAAAAATAGGAATCAAGGGGGAACCGCAATATATGGGAAAGACAAAAAACAAGGAAAAATATATGAGAAATATAGTAACTCAGAATGTGAAAACTAATAGCGGTAGAATTTGAATCTGAAAAATTAATGAACATAGTAATATATAGACCTCCTAATACTAAAGAGTTGACTTAATAATAGAAAAATTGGATGATATATGTAGAAATCACAAGGACTGGACTATTCTCCTATCTGGAGACTTCAACTTTCTTTTCGTAGACTGGAAAGAACGAATAGGAGATTGTGGCTGTACTTATACATATAAAAAAGAGAGTAATAGTAGTGCAGAAGATAAGAGGCAATTCGAAAAGCTATTAGATATGCCTACTAGAATACAACATTCGAACAAATAAATCACCTGCCAACAAGAAAGGAAAATACTTTAGACCTAGTATTTGTGAACGAGATGAATTATGTTAAAGAAATAATAGTTTATAATGCGAGTATTTCAGACCATAATGTCATAGAATTAACAGTCCATTCCAAAGCAAGTGAAAACAGAGATAAGCAAGAAATGAAAAAGTGGGAAGGATATGGAAAGTAAACTTCTACAGTAAAAATATAAAATGGTCAGAAAATAAATGAAGAATTAAACAAAGATTGGGATAACATTTTCGTAAGTGATGACATAAGGGTAAATACGGAGATATTATATAAAATATTAGAGAAAATAGTGGATAAATATATACCGAAGAAGAAAAGTAAACATCAGTCATGCATACCAAGAGACAGAAGGATCTTGTTCCAGAAAATCAGAAAGTGGAAAAAAAGGTCTTGCAAAAGAAAAAAATGCATGGAAAGTTTATAGAACTAAAAAGTAAGATAGAAAAATGCAGAACAAAAGATTATACAATCAAAACAAAATGAAAAACGGGACTTGGCAAGAAAAAAACCCTATTAAAATATCAAGCAAACCCCAAACTATTATACTCATATGCGAAGAAGATGAATAAAAGAAGAATAGAAATAGGCCCTCTAAGAATTGAAGGGAGATTAACGAATGAAAAAAAAAAAAGGAAATTTGCAACATATTGGCAGAACGATATAAGAGAGGAATTCACCCCTAGAATAGATAATGAAGATAATGATATAGAAGTAAGGGACGAAAATAGTGACTATGTAGCTGACATAGATATTAATGAAGCTGATATTGTGCAGGCTATTAATGAAATTAAAAATGGAGCTGCTGCAGGGCCTGATGGAGTGCCTGCTATTTGTTAAAGAAAGTAGTTCATTCTATCGCAAAGCCACTTGCAATATTATTAAGACAAAGTGTAGATACAGGCAGATTTATGATGAGCACAAATTAGCATATATTACCCCTACTTTCAAAAGTGGATCAAGACTAGAGGCAAGTAATTATAGGCCTTTGTGAGTCTAACATCAACATATTATGAATGAAATGTATGAAAGGGTAATGAAGAAAAATATTATGAAACATTTAATAAAAAATCATTTGTTTAATAAAGGACAACATGGTTTCGTACCCGAAAAAGTACACAAACCCAAACTGTTAGTCCACCGTGAGAACATATTCAAAAATATGAAAAGCGGAAATGAAACAGATGTGGTTTCTCTAGACTTTGCAAAAGCTTTTGACAAAGTAGACACCCTAATATATTAGCGAAGAAAATTAGAAAACACAATATCGTGGATAAAGTAGGAAGATGGTTAAAAGAATTTTTACACAACAGAAAACAGATAGTTATTGCAAACGACGAGAAATCAGATGAAGCCAAGGTAATATCCGGTGTGCCACAAGGTCACGGTGTTAGCTGCAATACTGTTTGTTATTATGATTGAAGACATAGACAGTAATGTTAAGGATTCGGTAGTGAGTAGTTTCGCAGATGACACAAGAATAAGTAGAGAAATTACTTGTGATGAAGATAGGAACGCTCTACAAAGCGACCTTAACAAGTAATAAGATTGGGCAGAGGAAATAGGATGGTATTTAACTCTGATAAATTTGAATCGAATAAATTATGAGACAGAGAAAGAAAGCTATATGCATATAGGGGACCTAATAATGAGACAATCACAAATAAGGAAGCAGTTAAAGACCTTGGTGCGATGATGAATAGGAACATGTTATGCAATGATCAAATAGCAATTCTGTTGGCAAAATGTAAAGCAAAAAATGGGAATGTGTTACGGCACTTCAAAACAAGAAAAGCTGAACACATGATTATGCTTTATAAAACATATGTTCGTAGTCCACTTGAATATTGCAATATGATATGGTACCCACACTATCAAAAGGAATACACAAATAGAGAGTGTACAAAGGTCCTTTACAGCTAGAATAGAAGAAGTTAAAGACCTTGACTACTGGGAAAGACTACAATCCTTAAAATTATATAGTCTAGAAAGGAGAAGAGAACGCTACATGATAATTCAGGCATGGAAACAGATAGAAGGAATAGCAGAAAAACATCATGGAACTAAAAATATCAGAAAGAGCAAGCAGAGGTAGATTAATAGTGCCCAAAAACTATACCAGGAAAATAAGGAAAGCACACAGGACATTAATCCACTACGCACCAGCATCGATAATGCAGCGTCTATTCAATGCGTTTGCCAGCTCATCTGAGGAATATATCAGGAGTGAGCGTAGATGTGTTTAAGAATAAGCTCGACAAATATCTAAAATGCATCCCCCCCCCAAACCATCCAAGATTGGAAGATACAAAATATACCGGAAGATGTACTAGCAACTCTCTGGTAGACATTAGAGGTGCCTCACACTGAGGGACCTGGGGCAACCCGAACGAAACTGTAAGGTCTGTAAGGTAATGTCTCTCTCTTTCTATTTATCATTTTCAAAACTATCCGAATTTTCATTATTTATCTGAAAATAAGTTGCTTAGCATATTATCCTCCTCCCTCACCCCCACTCTCTCTCTCTCTCTCTCTCTCTCTCTCTCTCTCTCTCTCTCTCCTCTCTCTCTCTCTCAAGCAATGAAGAACAATAAAAAGATCTTCGGTTAATGATTCTCATTTTTTATTATTTTCTCTCCAAAAACATAAGATACACATGTATATAGAAATCGTTAGAGTAAGGTTAATTGTCTAAGCAAACTTCTGCTGGAGCGAATACCTACATAACAAAAGAGAAACAACATATTAAAGAGTGAGTACGATAACATGAAGAAAGAGAAAGTGACGAAATGAAGTTCGAAGCTAAAACCAACTTGAAAAAGCCACTTGGAAGTACTAGATATACGTCACAGGGCCTGTTCGTTCCATTGAAAAATGCCCTCGAGTTAAATGAAGAGGAAAAATTGCGAAATAAATGGGTGAAAAGTACCGAAATAAAAGTCTACAATAACTTGCAAATCAGAAGTAACGGATTCAAAATGCTTCCTCTTTCTCGAAAGTTGAAATCGTCCATCAGTTCCTGTTTTGGCTGAGAGGCACTTTTCAATTCTTATAAAAAAAAAAAAAAAAAAAAAAAAAAAAAACAAAAAAAAAAAAAAAAAAAAAAAAAAAAAAAAAAACTGGGCGTAAAAAGGAAGAGGACAAAGTGTAATATATGGACGAAAAGTACCGAAATAAAATTCTACAATATCTTTAAAGTTTGAAGTAACAGATGCAAAATTCGTTTTCTTTCTCAGAAGTCGAAATCATTCATCAGTTTCTGTTTTGGGTCACAGGTACTGTTCATTCCACCAAACAAAAAAAAAAAAAAAAAAAAAAAAAAAAACTCCATTTAAAAGAAGAGGTAAAATAGCGAAATATATAGATAAAACTCACCGAAGTAAAAGTATAAAAGCAAGTTGAAAGTCTGAAGTGACATGAAAAATCTAACAGTTTCTGTTTTGGGTCATAGGCATTGTTCGTTCTATTAGGAAAATATCCTCGAGTTAAATAAAGAAAAAAATAGTGTAATATATGGGTAAAAAGTACTAAAATTAAAGTAAAATACAACTTGAGAGTCTGAAATGACAGATGCAAAATCCTTTCTCTTTCTCAAAAAAGTCGAAATCGTCCATCAGTTTCTGTTCTGGGTTACAGGCGTTGTTCGTTCTATTAGGAAAATACCCTCGAATTAAATAAAGAGAAAATAATAATGTAATATATGAGTGAAATGTACTAGAATTAAAGTCTAAAACAACTTGAGAGTCTGAAATGACAGATGAAAAATTCTTTCGTTTTCTAGACAGTCGAAATTATCCACCAGTTCGTCTTGGGTCACGGGTACTGCTCATTCCATTTAAGAAATAACCTGACTTGACTAAAGATGAAGAGTAGCGCAATAAATGGCCAAAAAAGCTCAGAGATAAAAGTCTGAAAAACTTGAATTCTACAACAACAGATACAAAATTCTTCTTTTTTCTCAAAAGTCGAAATCATTTATCAGTTTCCGTTTCGGGATATTGGCACTGTTCCATGCAAGGAATGCCCTCGAGATAAATAAAGAGCAAAAGATAGCGCTATATATGGGAAAACGTACCGAAATGAAATTCTAAAACAACTTGAAAGTCTGAAGTGACAGGTACAAAATTCCCCGTCTTTCTCAAAAGTCGAAATCCTCCATTAGTTTCTGTTTCTGGTCATAGGCAGAGTTCCATTAAAAAAATGCCCTCGAGTTGAACAAAGAGAAAAATAATGAAATATATGGGTGAAAAGTACTGAACCAAAAGGCTAAAAAACTTGAATTCTACAGTAGCAGGTGCAATACTCCCCTTCTTTCTCAAAAGTTTAAATCATCCATCAGTTTGCGTTTCGGGTCAACTTGATCCTACGAAACGCCACCGGACGGGACAAGAAGACAAACGTCACCGGCACCGTTGGTTCCACCGAAAAATGCCGGCGAGAGATAAATAGTCCCGGAATTCCCACAGGATTATTTTCCAAATGCCTCTGCAAGCACGTCTGACACCCCCTCCCCCCGCTCCCCCACCCACCTTACTTATTTTGGAATGACCCCAGCTAGCAAAAAAGAAAAAAAAAAAAAAAAGAAAAAAAAAAAAAAAAAAAGAAGATGGCGTGGGAGGTGATACGTGGGGGGTTGGGAGGGGTGGTGGTTGGGAGGCTCCAGCCATAACTCTCACTGGGGGATTTATAGGTTATCCTTTTGTTGCTGGCTGAGCTTTCTGAATCCCAGAAGGGTTGAGGGGAGGGCGGGGGGGGGGGGGCGGGGGGGGGAGGGGGGTATTTGCGCTTCCCTCCCCCTTCCATTTTTTTTTTTTTTTTGTCTTTGTTTTATTTAGAGGAAATAGATCTGGGTATTTATTTCCTTTGCTTTAACCTCTCTTTTTCATTCGCTTTTTGTTCTCCACTTTTTCCTCGACCTCATCTGAGCGGAATAGTTGTGGGAATGAATTTTTTCCTTCCAGTGTTGTATATATCTTCCGTTTTTTTTTTTTTACACATTTTTACAGTTCCATTTTTCTTTGTTTCTCTTGCAGGAAATGGGGCTGAGCGCCTCTTTTATTTTTCTTTTATTTTGTACTTTTCTTTTCATTCTCTCCTTTGATATGCTGGTTTTGTGGGTGGGTTATGTTGGTAGTTTATTTTACTCATCTATTCCTCCTAGTTTCTTTGTTTTCTCTTTATAAAATGTTTAATATTTAGTGTCTTGTCTTTTTATGACCATTTATTGTCTCTCCTACATTTTTATTTCGGTGGATACATCCTTACACTTAACGAGCTATTCGTTTTTTTTTATTATCCATCAATTGGTTTCTATAGCTTCGTTTTTATTTAAGTACGTCAATCTGTTTTTTCTCTCAGGCTCTTTTTTTTTACCTTTTTAACCTGATGTCTTGCTCACTACCAAGTTCTTTTTATTTCCTTTTGGTAAATTAAAAACATGTGCAGTATGCCAAATTAATGGTATGCTTTTCCTGCAATTACAATTGCAGTCTCTTTATTTGAAGGTTGAGAAGAGATCAACGGGCCTTCAATAATGAAATGGAATTATTTATACTCGTGTTTACTTTGACGAAGAAAATAATGACCATTGTCATATGAGAGAGAGAGAGAGAGAGAGAGAGAGAGAGAGAGAGAGAGAGAGAGAGAGAGCCTACCTACGCGCTTTGAACATAAATAAGAAATTTTCGACCGATAAAGTTCGTCCATTGACGATCCTGTATTTTACTAAATGGAATTATCATACGTGTTTACTTTGTCGAAGAAAATAATAGCCATTATCAGAGAGAGAGAGAGAGAGAGAGAGAGAGAGAGAGAGAGAGAGAGAGAGAGAGAGAGAGAGAGAGAGAGTCTACCTACGCGCTTTGAACATAAATTAGAAATTTTCGACAGGTCAAAAAAGCCTTTTGATTACGGCGCTGTCTGCTTCAGGCAGATAATCGCATTAATTTTGCAATCGTTCACTTGGGAAATGAGGACGGTTCTCGTGTGCCGTGGAATATTAAGGCCATCATCGTTCGTGGAAATCTGATGTGGTGGTTGCCTCTGCTTTTCCAAATAATAATGAACTCGCAAAACGCGTAAACAGAAGGCGGCTGAAAATATACCTCTGGGTTGTGTTCGCCTTTTACTGATTTTCACTTTCTCTGCTTCTTCTTCTTCTTCTAACTGATATATATATATATATATATATATATATATATATATATATATATATATATATATATATTTATATATATATATATACATATATATATTTATATATATATATATATATATATATATATATATATATATATATATATATATATATATATATATATATACATATATACACACACACACACACACACATATATAATATATATATATATATATATATATATATATATATATATATATATATATATATATATATATATATATATATATATATATATGTATATATGTATATATATATATATGTATATATGTATATATATATATATATATATATATATTTATATATTTCTTTTATTTATTTATTCATATATATTCTTTTCTGTATTTGCTCTTAGCCCTTTCACTGTTGTTTTGTGTTTCTGTTGTTATTCTGTTTTTATCATTAATTTACTAAAAAAAGGTTTTAATTATGGTGTTGGTAATAATGTGGTATATCTTTTACTATTACACGCAATTGATGCGTAGTCGCAATTTCAGCTGGAAAATGTATCAAGCTGATACGAGACGTCGGCGCTAAATAAATGGATAAAAGGCAGACCGCGTCTCCATACTCCAGTATGTTTATCTTTGAGTAATTGCTCCTGTCTTCATACTTATACTTATATATATATATATATATATATATATATATATATATATATATAATATATATCTATATATATATATATATATATATATATATAGATATATATATATATATATATATATATTATATATAGTATATATATATATATATATATATATATATATATCTATATATATATATATATAGATATATATATATATATATATATATATATATATATATATATATATATGCATATATATATATATATATATATATATATAATATATATATATATATATATATATATATATATCTATATATATATATATATATATATATATAGAATATATATATATATATATATAATATATATATATATATATATATATATATATATATATATATATATATATATATATATATATTTACATAAAAACTTGCACCCCTCCGATAAAACAAAGAGCAAAATACATTAAAGTCATAAATTTCCATCAAATTTATTGGTTATCCTTTTGCAAACAGCTAATTTTTCTGAGGTCACAAAATGCATTTTTCATGTTTGTATATTGGATACAAGAGAGAGAGAGAGAGAGAGAGAGAGAGAGAGAGAGAGAGAGATTGTCTTTGTACTCGGTTCATGTAGTTTTCTGACAATTTTTTATCAAGAATCTTTACCGCTCTAGGAATAATCCTTCCGTTTATCTAGATTTGCCGTTTTTAGATTTCTGAAAAGAATACTATTTTTCCGGCTTTGTCTGTCCGTCCGCAATTTTTCTGTCCGCACTTTTCTGTCCGCCCTCAGATCTAAAAACTTACTGAGGCTAGAGCGCTGCAAATTGGGATGTTGATCATCCAAATTCCAAGCATTAAAAATACCAAATTGCAGCCCTCTAGCTTCAGTAGTGTTTATTCTATTCAAGGTTAATGTTATCTATAATCGTGTGTCTGGCAACGATATAGGCCAGGCCACCACAGAGCCGTGGTTAAAGTTTCATGGGCTGCGGATCATAAAGCATTATACCGAGACCACCGAAAATAGATATATTTTCTGTGGCCTTGGTTATACGCTGTACAGAAAACTCTACTGCGTCGAAAGAACTTCGGCAAATTTTTTATTGGTTTTTATTCATCCTTTTTTACTTTCTAATTGCGATGAATTTTTATGCTCGATAATCTGTACCTAATCTGGCTCTTTATTTCTATATTTTTATTATTATTTTTCCTTTTATTTTTAAACGTCTCACTGTGAATAAAGTATACCTTTTTTTACTGATATATTTCGTGTATCTATACGTCCCTATACAGTTGTCAGTTTCAGCTGATTCCACTTCATTTAATCATTGTATTCAACAATATATTACTTGGCCTTGATCGCAAATAAATTACCCATATACAAAAAAAGCTTTTTCTATAGATAAATAACCCATATATATCATAAGGGAGGTTACAACAATAACTATATAAGAATATCTAAATCTATAAGCTTTAAGAACAGTTTAGCCAGAATATAATTTACTGATATGATAAGAAAAGTCCTCTGGGAAGGATTGTGGAACCAGCGAAGGACATTTCGTTTAAGGAGTCCTTCAATAGAAGGATTCTTTAATCCTTGTCGAAGTTGTCCTGCATGCTAAGATTAGCCAAATTGTTTTTAGGTTTCCTCAGATCTCGGTTGATGGGGAAGAGAGAGAGAGAGAGAGAGAGAGAGAGAGAGAGAGAGAGAGAGAGAGAGATTACTCGTCGAGACATGTTATGATATGGGAGAGAGTGAGAGAGAGAGAGAATACATGGTAAATGGTTTCATTCCGATGGAATAAGAATGACTTCGTCGAAGTAAAGTCCCATAAGATTTGAGAGAGAGAGAGAGAGAGAGAGAGAGAGAGAGAGAGAGAGAGAGAGTCGCATTTTAATGGTTTTTCCGTATGAAAATAAGGATTACCTCTTCGAGGCTGTCCTATTTTTTAATAATTACGATATGAAGAAGGAAAAGCAGAAACAATGAACCCAACTTAATGAATTACATTCTTGACCTCATGATATGAGAGAGAGAGAGAGAGAGAGAGAGAGAGAGAGAGAGAGAGAGAGAGAGAGAGGTATTAGGATCTGATTCAAAAGCGAATTTTCTGTTGAACTTATGTTCTGCGTGAACATAATTTACGTTCTCCAAATTTCCCTGTTTTTTTCCTTTTTATAGCAATGCCTTCCCACCATTTTAGACTTCGAAAACATTATACACATAATATCCGGTTTAAAAGTTCCACCAAAATCATTATATAAATTCTTAAACACCAAACTGTGGCTCTTTTGCACGCTCAAACGCACCTGGTGATTCACAGGATGGCAATTAATGACAGGTGATGAATCACGATGTATCACGCCAGGGATGCTAGATATTCTTAACAGCGCAATTTCTTCATATTCTTGACGCTTGATGTTTTTCGTGCGAAGAGATCGAAGACTATGAAGAACATATACGAATAATAAAGCAGTTTCCTGATAGAAATACGTATAGATATTGCTGTTTTTCGAATGAAAAAGTTGAAGAATGTAAATTTCGTTTTTAAAATGGGTCTCACGTCAGGGATGCTAAACATTCTTACGCATGATATTTTTCGTGCGAAGAGATCGAAGAATGTAAAGAATATATAAGAATAACATCACAGTTTCCTGATGAAAACATGGATATCTCTGTTTTACGAATGGAAAACTCGAAGAATGTAGAATACGTTTTCAAAACAGGTCAAATTTCCCGATAAACATAACTGATGAAAGACAGTGCAACATAATTGTCTGATATTTCTAAGCCTGAAGTTTTAGAATTATTTGGTCGTAAATGAGATGGTTCGTTAAAGTTTTCTTGGAAAATATAAAGAAAGTTTCATTTTACTTCACAAAGGTTGTTATTATCAATTTAAAACGTAAATGGTAACCAGATAATTAACCTAATATTACAGTGCCATTCATTTAAATTGAAAATTCTTTAGAAAATTTCATGAAGATTTTATTTACCTTAGACAGAAATGAACAATTTTTGGGATTATGATTTAATTTTGAAATAAATCGGAAAATCAAGACTAACTTTAAAAGAAATGATTCAAAAAATATAATGGAGCTGTCATTATTTGAAGTTTAAGATTATTTAGTCTTTGAAAATTTTGACACATTCAAATTTATGCTTTATTAAAGAGGGCTTATGGACACTCAACATGGGATGAATTCTGCTGATTAATTAAAAGGATGATGATTCCGAGAAATTGTAGAGTGAAATAAATGAAAAATGTCCAAGGAAATGGCAAATACCCTACATACAATCATCTTTACAAACAAAACGTAAGATAGAAAGGAAAATACCTCATATGAAGGTTACCTTAAGACAAATCTCTCCTGTATGGCGCAGGGTCTATTATGAATACGAAACTAGTAGTAAATTCTTATTAACTTCTTATTAGCATGGAAGTCGACGCCATATAGGAAAAATTACGCTACGGAATCTTATTAAATGAAAGGCAGATAACTCCATAAGAATGCAATTGACAGCATAAGCAAGTTTTCTCATGGACACTACATTTATAATGAAAGATTATTAATGTGGGAAAATGACTCCAAGACATTTTATTAATTACGGGAAAATAACACCACAAGAATGAAAATAACGATGTAAGAAGCGTTCCATACGTATAGGATATTTGCCAAATGCCATCTTACTAATAAGAGCAGACGACTCAAAAAAAAAAAAAAAAAAAAAAAAAAAAAAAAAAAAAAAAAAAAAAAAAAAAAAAAAAGAAGATAAATAAACAAATAAACAAAATGAAAAAAAAAGAAATAAAAATGAATAAATAAATAATTAAATAAATGATGCTAAGTAATGTTATTAACTAAAGGAAAATAACTCCACGAAAATGCAATTCATTTCCTAGGAACGATTCCTCCCGATCGCGAATTTTTAAAATGGAATCTTATCAATGTTAGGAAGGCAATTCCAAGGTAGAAAAAATGAATGATAAGAAATACTATCATTTAAGGGAAATTGGTTCCACAAAGATGCAATTAAGATTACGAGAAGGTTTCCTCACGAACACGGTATTCGTCTTGCAATCTTACGAATATAGAAAGACGAATCAGAAAAGAAAATTTCCCTTAGAAATCTTATTAATTATAGTAAAATAACTCATAGAAATTAATTTAATATAAGGAAATTTACCTTACGAACACGCAATCGTAATAAACGAAAATTTATTATGAAATCTTACGAATATAGAAAGACGACTCCGAGAAAAAAAAATGTTGCTTAGAAATATTATTAATTAAAGTAAAAAATCCTCAAAAATTAATTTAATAAAAGTAAATTTCCCTTACGAACGCAAAATTGTAATAAACGAAATTTATAATGAAATCTTAATATTATTACCTTACGAACGAAATTGTAATAAACGAAATTTATAATGAAATCTTAATATTATGGGAAGAAGAAACATGACGCTAAGGAATGTTATCATTTAAAGGATAATAACTCCACCAAAATACGATCAACTTCATAAAAAATGTCTTCACGAACGCGATATTTGTAATCGAATTTCGTGACTTAAAAAAAAAAAATGACGCTACGAACTCGGGTACCAAACACTGCCAAGTTTCCCACAACACGGAGGTGGCAGAGATCACACATATTGCCAGGGCCTCTTCATTCGAAGTCCACATAGCAACGAAGTAAGGAGGAGGGGTGGGTGTGGGTGGGAGGAGACTGAAGGAGGAGTGTTTTGGGAAAAGGCAAGGGATGGGAAGCGTTCGAAGGAAGACCACCCCCTTAGTTACAAGGATTTCTTAGGACCATCTGAAGGCTCTTGATACCAACTTTTGACGAGAAGCTTTTAAGAAAGTTCCTCGGGCGTATTTTCATGGGGGCGGGTACGGTGGGGGTGTTATGGGGAGGAGGGGGGGGTGGGGGGGGGGGGAGTACAGTGACAGTGTTGGAGGGGGGTGTTGGTTGGTTAAGAAAGGCCCTTTAGGAGATATGGATGAAAAGCAGTATCCAGTGCGGAACGGCAGTTCCAGATATTGCAAATATATATAATTTTACTATATATATATATATATATATATATGATACATATATATATATATATATATATATAATATATTTTGTATGTAAGTATATACATATATGTATATACATACATATATATATATATATATATATATATATATATATATATATTTATATTTATGTATGTACGTATATACATATATGCATCACACACACATATATATATATATATAATCTTAATAATAAGAGTTCCTGCTACTTAAAAAAGTGCAACCCTCAGCCAACTTAACCTATTGCCATCCGCGATAATGAGGGATAGTATAAATCCCCTCAAAGTAAATAAATAAATGGCCGGTATGGAACGTGGTTAAATCTTCACTGGGGGACTGTGCGTAGCCTATCCATTAAGCCTGCAGCACTAATTATACTATAGCAATTTATCAAATACATTTGATATATTATACAGGAAGATGCCATCTTCCAACATGCTGGAATCAAAATCGTAGATATAACAGAGATTCATACGACTTATAATTGCGCAGGCTGTCTTCATTTCTCTACAAGAACCACGAATACATGCACAAGCAGCGTCTGCTTGCATACTGAAAGGTCGATTCCACAAAAAACAGAGGAACATTTTGCTTAGCTGAAGAATATTTTTCTTAGTTAAGGAACATTTTGCATAATCAACCTACCATCAAAATCCATTAGTATCAATGCTTCAAACAATTTTGTGCAATAAAAGTATCGACAATTTCACTGCCTTTCTAACCAGGTTACCGTCAGGAGACACCTAATCTTAAAATAAACAAGAAAATAAAAAAAAACACCGAGTTAATGGTTCGTTTGGTTGGGGAGAGCTCCTTCAAGTTTGCATGCTAGGTCTCTTGACCTCAGGAAAGTCATGAAGAAATCACTACCTCTGAAGAGTTGGTGGTGTGGGGGGAGGTGGTGGCCGGTGGTAAAGATATCATGGTAAAATAGAAATAAAGGTTAGATTTGAAAATGTTTCTCTTCTCTTCTTAACCTTGTTGATTAACCTGAATGTAATTTTATGTTGAAGTGATCACTGACATTAAGCTTTTTGAAATCCGTCTTATATAAATTGGAAGCATCCACTTTATGAAAGATAAATAAAAAAAAACTGTTTTGATTCCAAGATTACCATACAGAAGCTGTTGCTCAGATCACGATAATTCAACCGCAGGCTCACAGTTTTGGTTTTTAAATCCTAAACATAATGCAAATACAAAAAACTCCATTTTAGGAATAAAAAAAAACAACGTGATTTATAATCCTTTAATGAGATCAACATTTAATTAAAGGTACTGTATTTCACAACGTCATATCCTAAATGAATGAATTTTCAGGGCTAAGTCTTCAAAACACTAAAACTAAAATGACATTATTAATACATAACACATTTAAAATTCCTTGAAACTAGAACGAAAATGACTTAATAAACACATCACAACACCTTTTAAATTCCATAGTAGTTTCTGCAACGCAAGACAGCGGAAGTCCGAGACGAAAGCGAAAATTATCGACAACCTTGAAACACCACAAATTCCCTTGGAATGACTGTCAATATTTAGGTCAACTACCGACTTGGAGAGTACAGCGTTACCGACATATGCACGGACCCCAACATTTGGTTGTTCGTTGTTTCCCCGTCACGGATGACTAATCCAAGAAGGAAGTGAATGTATTGCCAAGGACTTAAAGACTAGTTACTGAGAAATCAGTCACTTGCTTGAGTTCCCCTAAATGGATATACACTATCTTTTATATTCCTTCTGAATCCTGTATTTCAGCGTAAAGCAATTTTTAATTTTAAAGTGTTTTATGGTTTACTATTTCCTGTCATTTTCTACGGGGCAGATTTTCCCAAGTGTTTAAGAACAATAGTATGTTGCCATGGGTGATTTCTACGAGTGATAGGAAAATGTTACGAGCAGATTTCCCGATGAGCTGAATACGCCAATTTATTTCCGACAAGGCGTGATCCAACTCCAGCTTACTCGGGGCGCATGCTATTATCTACGGTAAAATAGAAAATTTGTTCACTAACGAAAATTAAAATAAAAACGCTATATTTTAATAGAAATAATCGTTCTGCTATGTTCAATTTGCATATTATTAATTTTTTACATTTTCATTCTAATAAATATATCATAATTATCTTATCCTAAATTCCTATATCTTTAACTTAATGCCAAACAACTTTCTTACAGCCCACCCAACAAGAAGAACAAGAACAACAACAACAATAACTGCAAGGAAGTGGGTAGGTTTACTCCCCGAGCAACCGAAAATATTCACAGATTAATGCGCTCTATCTTAGGCATATATTTTCTCCCAGAAGTATTTATCGCATGTAATAAAAATATTTGAAGATGAAAAAATCCAAAAGTTAACAAAGGCGTATTTTAGATCCTAAGCATATTTATTTAGATTCCCAAAACAGACTTTGATCTAGTTCAGTAAAATAATAATAATAATAATAATAATAATAATAATAATAATAATAATAATAATAATAATAATAATAATAATAATGATAATAATAATAATAATAGTAATAATGAAACAAAAAATCTATTGGCTTCCATCACTCTATCTCTCTTCTGAATACCTCTAAATACACACAGGCACACAGAACTTACCCCTTTCTCTTCAAGCCTCTTGGAATGGACCCAATCTGGCACTGTATACCCATTTACAGCTGGGTCAACTGGGTCAAATTAGTGAGTAGCAGGGTAAGATTCAACTGAAGACATCGCTTATATGGCTGCTGTTGTTCAGTCTATCTTTTGCCTGAGTTTTTGCGATTTACCAGCTTGATATCTTTCTTGTCTGCCTGTCTGTCTGACTGCCTGTCTGTCTGCCTCACAAGCAATGCGTCAAGGCCAAAGCAAATCGAAAGCAACGCTGGGAACGGCAGCCATTAACCAAAGAAGCGTAATACGCTTATCAGCCGCGCGGCAAACGATTTCTGGCGTACATCCGCTGCCATTAGTCTAAAAGGACAAAAACCAAGCCGATGGAGGAAAGAAAGGATGCATCAGTCACATTAAAGGGACTAAAATAGATGAGGACCCAGACTGAACCAGACACAACGAGTAAAGTAGGTAAAACAGAGAGCGTTTAACGTCAAAACACCTTACAACGAAGGCGTTGGTGTTTGCAGTCAAGGTTAGAACGGATTATTTTTCGGTTGTCGGGCTCCTAGATTATTTTTGTTCGCCCAGTTTGTAAACAACTTACTTTACACCAGCTTTTTTTATTTAATTTTTCTTTAATGCACGCACGACTTGTCCAGCATAACGAATATCCATCAAAGCAAAGACTCACTTTGATCTGAAGAGTTCTGGCTGCAAGGACAAGAACCGTTTTATTAATGGTGGCGCAGGAGTCGACGGTTGAACGGCCGAAAGTCGTACTCCAAGAATCAGGAGTTTCCGGAGGAACTTGGTCACACAATTTGTTGGGCGCTGAGGGATGTTGTTTCCTTCTTGTTTTGCTTGCAAGTTTGTTTTTACTGTGTGACTCTTTCTACATGTTAGAAAATAATCAATAGAATTTGGTAAATTTTTCACAAATAAACGTGTATATATATATGTATTAATTGTATGCATGTATACATACACACATACATATATATCTGCGTGTGTATACATACATACATATATATACATTTCATATACACGCGTGTTTGTAAAAATTTACAATTTCTTAAAAAAAAGTTGTAAGTACAGCAAGAAGGAAACAGGAAACTCCTGAATCTT